>NC_089810.1:25432363-25442363 GCF_029633855.1 Hoplias malabaricus
TGCTCAGTTTTCTTGATTATGCATGCTCATTGAATGTAGCACTCACAATTTTGATTAAAAAAAAAACACCTCACTATTTGCTGCCCTAATGCTTGGATTCAAACACCTGTAGATGAGTGTGTCTAACAAATGCCATAAATGTAAATGTTTTAACGAGTGTTAAAAGGAATCACCTGGAATATTTTCCCTGGATCAGTGTGATCAAAGAGAGAGAGAGAGAGAGAGAGAGAGAGAGAAAACACTGTCCCCTCTCTTTATTGGCCACATTTGTTCATTAGGGCTGTCCTTGCTGGCCATGACTAATTAATGGTGAATGAGGTGACAGGTAACTTGTGCTTTAAAAGGCCTTTTCTCTCTTTCTCACTCTCTCTCTCTGACTCTCATTTAATCCTCGCTGATGATAGAAGTGTTATTCACGCTGAGGGATCGGATGTATAATTCAACAATTTCCTCTTCATTATTGCAGGTGAAATGAATTCTTTATCGTGCTCCTGCCGCTGGCTCTGAATCAGAAAGAAGCGCCTGCTCCTCCTATTCCTTTTCCCTGAATTGAGGGAAAGGTGTGAGGGGTTTTATTCATCTCCCTAACACCCCTGTTTGTTTTTATTTCCTTTTTCGTGATGGAGGGTGCTCCCGAGGGTCCAAGACTACGGGAGTGCATGTTCAACAGCTTGAAAGAATGAAATACCTAAATAAGAATACCATCTGTCACTCCAAACGGAAGTCAGCCTGCACCCTCCAATCCCCCCCACCAGCTCCAGATCCAATTTAACGTGTGACTAATTGATTATTCATTCTTCCACACCATGTGAGGTTAATATTACCATATCATATTTGCAGGCGAATGTGTGAGAATTCATCCAGCATGCATTAGATTGGACCTGTGACTCATTTGAAAGCCATGTTTGGGGGACGAGGGGACAGGGGGAGGGGGAGGCCTCCTTGTGGATATGGTGGATTTGCCTATCTGACCTCATTTGTAGCCCATTTCTCCGTCCTCTTGGTGAGAGAGACTGGCCTCGTCCCAACTGGGGTGTTCCTGGTTGTCGTTTGTGACTGTCCTCAAGGTCAGATGATGTTCAGATCCTCATTTTAGGTTTGTAAAGGGCGCATTAGGAGCACCCACTAAAGACCCCTCTGCACTATTTGGTGAAGTCCTTGTATTGATGCAATCAGTCAATTTGTCCATTTTACTGAGACCTAGTAGCTAAGATATATTATAGGTCCTCTGGTAAACCTACAATGTTCTGGCCATTCGCTGTTAAACCAGGCTGTTTGGAGTAGGAGGAATCATCTTGATTCTCTTAAGAACCAAATGACTACAACACTGACTTAATTATTAAATATGGAAATACACTATTTAAAAGAATAATGGTCTTTAAAAAGCTATAATTAATTATGGTGAAATTGTGAAGTTGGTTCTCTCTGAGATGGTCTGTGTGCTCTGGGAGGCCTGAGAAAAAGGATCAGTGATGCTGAACATGCTCACTCTAATTCAACAGAATTGCTGAATGTGGTAAACATTACACTTAAACTTTTTATGTGAACAAAGGCTCTTACAAAAATGGAATCATATTATGAAAGTACCTGCTGGATCCAAGGCAAAAGCCTGAGACAGTAATAGTGTTTAACTTTTATTATCAACTTTGCCTTATTAGCAGACAGGGTAGCTGTGAGAGAGGCCCAACTCAAGGCTAGGCCTTAATCAGGCCTGAAGCCTGCAATTGTTATTCTGTAAATTTTGCCTTGTAAAATATCAACTTTGTTGTTAATGAATATTTAGCAGCCTAAAATAATCATATCATTTTACACACAACACACACTGACACACGTCAATCATGTCAATGTCACTGCAATGCTAAAATGTTCAACCACCCAAAACATACCTGTTCTGTGGTGGTCCTGTTGGGGTCTTGACTCTTGAAAATGTTAAAAAGAAGATATGAAAGTATGCAGAGAAACAGATGCACTACAATTTGTAATTATAGAGCTAAACGTGCTCTTTTATGGTTAGTGGAGCTGAAAAATTGGACAATGAATGTAGATACAAGGTAGGTGTTCCTAATTCAGTGATAGTTCAGTGCATAATAACAATAATACTGCAATGGTATTATAAAAAATAACTAGTTAAAATATTGTATAATAATTTGTATTACAGTGATGTAAACTTGGTTTTCCATGGTACAGGCCCTTTAAAATTTCTCTACTGACACGGTCTCATTTCTCCTTTTGTTTGGTTCGTGTGTTTGAGGATTACAGTGATACTTCCAGCATGAAAAATCCAATTACACACACACACACACACACACACTCTCTCACTCTCTCTCTCTCTCTCTCTCTCTCTGGCTTTTTCCTGCCTCAGTGTATTCCAGTCCAGCGTGCCCATATGATTCAGTAGCCAGTCATGGGGGGCCGATTTTGAGTTCACAATGGCTTAAATTCAGGCTAAACGGCTGAGAGATCCCTAAAACAGGATTTAAAAGGGGTGCTTAACAGTGAGAGCTTAAAGGGGTGACGAAGAACATGGCTTTACTATATTTTCCCAATTCATTCACTCTCTTAAGAGGAATTAGCCTGCCATTCCCATAGAAGCTCATTCATTATGTTAAGCCAAGCAGCTTTGATGCTTACTACAAACTGCACACCAAGAATTAGAGAAACTGTGTCAGTTCATTTGTCCAACACAAAGAAACCAAATGACCACAACATCCACAGTTATATCTGGATTTTAACCTTGCTATCAACTTACTTTACATTCAGCACACTGTACACAGCTCTTCTAAGCAATGAAGTATGTACCCAAGCATTTTAGGCACCCTATATAGTAAGCTAATTCAGCCTCTCAACAAATGTACACACAGCTGCTTTAATCTCCACACAACAACAGTAGTTGTTGTGCCACCACAAAAGGCCTAAAATTAGCAAGCTCAGTGCCAAGTGACGGCTAAAGGTTTTGGCTGTGGTCCAGTGGAACTATGTCCCCGGGAGTAAAGTATTTTTGGAAGTTTAGGTCATTCAATTCTTGTTGTAGTCAGCAAATCCTCACAGCAGTGGTCCATCATATAGATAAAAGAGTATTGGATGAGCAAGTGAGCCACAAACTTTCAACTGGTCAGAGCCAGGAGCTGATCGATGGACATAGTATTGTAGCCAGGCCCCCACGCCCCACACCCGCCTGTCCCCCACATCCTCTCGTCCCCCACCACCCTTACACACAATTAGTTGGTCATGATACTTTGCACAGCAGAGATGTTTTCATTCTCTGTAATTTCAAAAGATCAATAGCAAGCAGACATACACACGCTTGCCTCGCACATATACACATACACACACGCACACACGCGCGCACACACACACACACACACACACACACACACACACAAAGTGAGGAGGTGGAGCTGGAGCAGATAGTGGAATAAAAAGGTTGATCTCTCTTTGATCTCTTTGGTCTTTCTTTCGTCTCTCCACTCTCACTCCATTCTCTTTCTCCCCATCATTGTATATCTCCCTGTCACCCTCTCTCTCTCTCTCTCTCTCAAAGAAAACAAAATAGAAAAAAAAACATGGCCACCATATGAAGGTTAAGATTTCAAACACAGTGAAAACTATTTCTATTAAGTTACAATATCCTGAAAATGAAAGCCTCTAAATTGCAACCTGGAAAATTGCAGTGATGATTAAATTAGTGAGGTCAGGTTCAGAGCAGAATAATCCCACAGAATAAAACAGATGGTTGTTGTTTACCACAGCCCATGATAATACCATTAATTTATTTTCCCCATATAGAACACCAGCTTCAACTGAGTGTAGACTGACCACACATTTTTAGAGACTTAGCACTGACTGAGCACATCTAATGGTGAGGGAACATTTATTTGCTGACTTTTACTGGGTTCTGTTAAGTTTGCCGGTCACTAGAGCACTGTATCTCATTAGTATATAAATGCTACACTAACTAAACAATGTTGAGTTAGCTTTAGGTTCAGGTAATGTATCTCTGGATTATATTATGCATATAGTATTTTTATAATAAATACCACCAGAGATTCCCCTCATTTTCCCAGCAGTAACCATATTTGCATGTCTGAATTATTGCCAGAAAAGCAGTTGATACAGAAGTGCTCACTGTGTTGTTTCTACCAAATTGCTGTTTTTCTCCCTCCCTTCTTAGTGCGCCATACTGTTTTTCTGTGCAATCAACTCTGCGGGATCCAGGAGCAAGGGGAGCCATCTGTTTTTGTAGCTGTTTGTGCCTTCCTACATGGCAAAATCACTCTCACAGTTTTCACTGCCTGAATATTAGCAATACCACTGCATGCTAGCTATGCTACACTAGCTGCTATGATGTTAACTATACTTCATTCAGTGATTTTCAAGAAGAACCACTCAAACGTGGTTAAACTTAATCTGATGCAGTATGAATCTACAATGTATGTAATTTTTATTTTTACAGTCTGAAATTTTGGTTTTAATCCAGTGTGAATCTGCAGTTTTTACATTCTGACATTGACAAGGGTCCCATTTCTTTAAGAGCCTGATACTTCATCAAAACACAAAAAAGCAGTGTCTCAGCAGAGGTCTGCTGCTGGTCTGCAGTGATATCAGAGCTTCTGGACATTAGCATAGTTCAATTTAGAGCTTATTCAGCTGCCCTTTTTCGAAACCTCCTGTTCCATAATTGCTGTGGTAGCCACAAGATTTTGAATGTAATTACTTCAGCATTTAAGCTGGAACTAGAAATTCAGAGACATCTCAAGACAATTAGTGATATTTTATGCCTTTTATGAAGTAAAGGGACATAATGCACTGAAACTATTTTAAACTAATGATTTAAAGGAGAAAATACATGCATTTGTGGCTTGCCTCTGATTCACAAGGAAAAATCTCTGTTTCAAGTGGAAAATAGCCCTCCTCTCAGTCTTACCCGTCTTTCCCAACAAGAATTGACACTCCTCTGTCCCTACACCTAGGCAAAATGGAGGGGCAGGGCTAAGAAGTAGGTCTCTAAATGTAAAGAGATTTGAATCCAGTATGAATTTAATGTGTGTATTGTTAGTTTTATACTAAGATGACTAGCTAGTGTGTATAATTTACATTCTGTCAGAGATATCTGTGGAGTGATTGGTACCCGATATGAATCTGCAGTGTGTATTTTACAGTCTGACAGTAATAATTATGGAGGGATTCAATCCCCTATTAATTTCAATTGTGTGTGTAGTTCACAGTCTGACAGTGATAATTATGATGTGAACCTTCAGAAGGGCACACAGAAAGGCATAGGTGCTAATTGATGTGCAGTTATTAAAGCTGTAACTAGGCCTTGAACCAAGCAAAGTCAGTTTGGCAAAGTAAAAGCTTTAATTTGTTGTTGTTCAAAGCTATTAGAGCTGTTGCTGAGTGCTTGGACCCTTTGGGCTTCTTTATCAGACACTTTATTAAGTCACGAGCTTGATTACTCCTTTAATGCCAGATCCCAGTCAGATAAACACTTGTAAAGTGTAATTTGGGTGTGGGAAAGATTAGGCCTTAATCAATGAGCACCAGTTGTTTATAAAACCATCACTGTTCCTTTCTACATACCTGGGAATGGAGTTATGAAAGAATGGGATGAAGTTGTGCTGGTGGGACTGAAATAAAGTGAAAGTGGGTGTGCAGGATGGGAGAGTTTGTGTGTAAATCAGCAGGCTAGAGACTGTGGAGGCGGCGATTCCTCTGCTTCGGCACAAATGGAGAATCAATCACCAAGTCGATGACGCACCCAGGGAACATCTGGCTGGTAAAGCTTTGAAATACCAAGTAGCTGGATGGGAAGAAGGTCCTCAGAACCAAAGCACAGCTCTGAGTCTTGCCTCTCTTCCTGCTTAACATAAAGCATTTGGACACCAGCATAATAAGGGTGTGGGATGTGTGTGTGTGTGTGTGTTGGGGGGGGGGGGGATGGGGGGGTGTTCATCCTGTAGGAATCAGTGTGTATTTTTTCAGTCAATTGGATAAAAATTGTGGAGGTGTGCATTGTGTAATTTGACAATAATATCTGTGGATTGATTTCAATGCACTATGATTCTATGATTCTAACTCTGGACTGATATTAATTCCTTATGAATCTGCAGTTTGTCATGATTTTAATACAATACACTTTGTATAAAATTCAGAGAATGTTTCATCTAGATTTGCTAGCTCTCAGTGTTGTTTGAAGACTGGAAGAAGGTCTGGTGTTAGTATGGAACACCAGCTCAGTATGGGGATTTTATGTCCTCTATATGTAAGTTAATACAGTATTATCTCTGGAGTGATTTTAATTCAGACTGAACCATTGAATGTTTTCGGACTTGAAGAATGTGCAGGAAAATAATCATGTTTCTTCATAAGTGCTGCATTTTAGGAGGTCACTTTATTCTGGGCCCTCTTAGCTGAGCAGTTGAACCCTGTGTTTAGGAACCCTGCTTTTGCTTATTTGCTTCACCAGTTATTAACTTTATCTACAGAGTCCAACTTTCCCTTTAATCTGCAGCTGTTTGCTAGTGGTTTGGACATATTTGTGCTGATGGCCGTTTGATCTCTCTCTCTCGGTCTCTCTCTGGGTCATGAACTCATTCACACTTGGTTTGAGTGTGTCCCCTTTGAAACAAAAAGAGCATCCACTGCCATCCGTCCATCTCTCTCTTTCATTCTTTATCTCATTCTATTTATTTCTATTTATCCCTCCCATATTCTTTATTTCTCTCTTTCTCACTCTCTCACCCCCCCCCTCACTATCATAAAAAGCCTGGTTCCTGATTTAGAGCATCTGACGAAATCTCCCACAGTCTTCATCCTGAGACCTTTGCTCCCAATTCTAAAAACCTCCTCAGTTTTAATCTCCTTCAGAAAGTTAACTGGAGCTGTTAACTTGTGAAGGAAGCAACTTGGAGGGGGGTTTGGGGGTGTGCTGGGCTTCTTGTGAATCCTGAATTCATCCTGAAATTCATAATGCTCCATGAGTGCATTTATAAAATATTATTTAAGTATTTGTTTACTATATATCTGCCAAAACTTATGATGGTCATTATGTTTGCCTTATATATACATAATTATGTGTTTTTGTAGTTTCTAAAGCAATACAAAAAAGAACACAAACAATTCATGCCACTATTCTTTCCACTCTTGTGTGCTTGTTTATCTCCTATTAAGATAAGTTCAGACAAATGGTAAGTACACACCTCTGCAGGTTATATATTACGATGAATTGAAATGAGGCAGATGAAAGAGTTCACTAATAAAAGGCAAAGACTCTCTGTCTTTCTTTCTCTCTCTCTCTTTCTCTCTTCTCTCTCTCTCCCTCCCTCTCTCTCTCCACTCCATAGGTAATCTCATTTTCAGACTAACATCATTCCCCAGATCTCATCTCTGAAAGAGAGAGAGAGAGAGAGAGAGAGAGAGAGAGAGAGAGAGAGAGAGAGTTGCATCTTCACATGAGAAATGAGCCACATAAGGCAGGTCATAAAAACCTGGACAAATCGTCCAACAGTTCAAAGTACTTTTCAGAACAGTAGGAGGGGAACTGTATATAAAGATTTCTTTTAGAGCTGACTAGTTTAGTCCAGTCTAACTGCCTAAATTAGAAGCTCTTTTACATTTTTGGAAAAAGTAACTACAAAAGCAAAAACTGATTTCAGGGCCTTGAATTCTCTTAGTTGTTCATATGATATATAACATCTCTGTATACACATATAAGAATATAGCTCAATATATACATATATATTTATATGAAAGTCTTCTTCAGCTCCTGGTTCTAGAGATGGGAGTACTATTAACACATTAAATTGACCCACTAAATTGTAAAAAAAAAAAACTCACATAAGCCCAGTCTTCAAAGAGTAAAAGCTAATCATCAAAGACAGTAATGTGGCTATTTCAACTGGTCAGAATTGTTTTAAACAAGTGCATCAACTTGATAATAATACAAACTACCAGTCAAGTACAATTTCACTTTAAATGTAAAAATATATGACAATCTTACACTTAAAAACATATGTAGTTTGATAGTGTTTAATAGCTCTGAATATCTGCTGCCTGCTCTAAGATTTGAGGGTGGATCAAATTGTAGAATTAGAATTAGGGTTTCATCACTGGTTAAACAATGTAGCATCAGTAGCAGAGTGATCCCACTAGGGAGAACCTCAGTGAAAAAAGATCCGTTAGTTGGGTTTGGACTCACCTGCAGCAGACAAAAGCTGAGAGTCAATGCTGTGAAGGAAGTGTCTTTATTGAGGTGAGCAATGTAAATGTATCGTTACATCCATCCATCCATCCATTAACTGTAACTGCTTATCCAGTTCAGGGTCCAGTATGAAAATGAATGGGCAGTGGCTTTAAACTCAAGGTGGAAAAACTCACATAAAACCTCCACATTTAACTTTGCATGTTTACAGTAATGGGGCTATAGCAAAGTGCCCACAGTGAAAATGACACCTGTGATCATCCCACTACTGCCAGCTTCATCGCCATTTATTATGATGTTTTTCCTCCTCTGTTTTCCCAGAGTCCTTCTCTTAGCATGCCCATGCTAATGCATGACTGGTGCTATCCGGAGTTGTACCTTTTGTACGTTAGTGAATTGTGGTGTCATTTCTGTGCTAGCCAAGGGGCTGACTGTGGTGTTAATTGCTGATTGGACCTCCTCAATACTTCCATTACGGTATGGCAGGAACACTAAGCATATTACAGCTGCGCTAACAGAAAAGGGCAGCTGTGGCCCGCGGTGCTGTAAGTGGTTAACTGCCCATTGCTCCAGCCTTGTAAACTAATGAAAAGCTGCATTTATGGGACACCTGACCAATAGCTGCTGTGTTCAAACAATAACGAAGATTAGACCACCGTCTTGTCCTAGCCTTGTAAATCCTCTGAACTTTAAACTGTGTGTTCATGAGGTGCATTAATCCTCACTAAGTATAGCCATTATATCCCTGTCATTTTACACATCTGGACAAATAATGATGTGAGCATGTAACATTGTACACAGGTGTGAGTGCGAGTGACTGTGTGAACTTATGATGTGTCCAAAAGTATGAGTGCTTGATGTCTTGTGATGGACTGCTATGAATTAATTAATTAATTAATTAAATATGTATTTAATATTATAATAAATTATGGACATTTATTCTGTTTGCATATGCATAGCTGAATGTTAAATCTTTGTTTTTTTGAAGATCAATGACTAAACACAAGGAAACAAAATAAAAGATATCCACAAAAACAACACTGTCCAAACAACACAAATTAATCATCAAATAAATATTCTAATATAAAAGAGTTGTAAAAAGGAGGAGTGACACTGAGGAGGGTACGTTGCAAAGATAAAGAATGACAACACTTTCTCCTAGACCAAAAAGATGGTCCAACAGTTGTAGATGTTGGTCAATGAATTTACTGTCACACTGAATAAATCAGTCTGTGTTTTTCTGTTTTGGAAAAAAAAAGAATTCTACCCATGCCCAAATACATTTATTGTCATCATGAAACGTGTTTGGTTTATGAAGGTGGTCTTGCCAGGAAATCCAAGCCTAAGTGCATCAAAATGCATTACTTCAGAAAGGGACCCTTTATTATTATGACAAATGTACAAACCCTGTGGCCAGTTTACCTGCACTGCGTGTCTGACCGCCTTGACAAAAAAAAAAAAAATAAATAAAAAAAGAAGAAGAATGAATACAGAATGATTTAACCATGTTGCAGGCCCACATTTGTCATAACAAGCATGTGGAATACAAATGAAAGCAACAGCGTGACATACAACAGAGAAAGAAAGAGAGAGAATGAGAAAGAGAGAGAAATGCAGAGTTCAGCACAAGTTAAAGGAAGCTAAGCTAGCTCTACCACAGCTGTCACATGAATAAAGAATGAAAGAGGTTCACAGATTTCAGCCGACCCTGAATCGCTATGGAGCGATGGAGAGAGGCTTGATTAGAGTGCTGCACTCAGCCTGTCTTACGTTGAACATGAAAAAAGCAAAATGTTAGCC
>NC_089810.1:30105200-30110200 GCF_029633855.1 Hoplias malabaricus
ACGAGAGAGAGCTGTCCCAGAGTCGGGGTGCTGAAATCCTGCGGGAGGAGCTGTCCGCGGTTCTGAATCTTTTCTCACCAAATCTCCCGTCATTAGGGAGACTGTGACGGACGCTACACTACTGTACCGAGTCGCTGTTGTGCTTTCCTCGGAGCACATCTCCCGTGGTCACTACGTGCGATACCTGCCCGCGCGTAATAGCGAACAAGGGGTCAAGTCGCGATGGCTTTCATGGTCAAGCACATGATCGGCGGCCAGCTGAAGGACCTGACCGGGGGCTTGACAGAGGAAAAGAGCGAGGGGGAGAAAGGTCCCGCCGGCGCCAAGGGAATGACCCAAGAGGAGTATGAGCAATATCAGCAGCAGCTCGAGGAGGAGAAGTAAGACCCCTTTCACCCCCAACTCTTACCGTTTTACCGCTCGCGCTTTGAATGAACGTCCGAAGGAGTGCTTTACACATGAAACTGAGCTTACAGCGAGGAGCGTTCCCTTTTGGGAACGTGCGCTTTTGCGCGTGGCTGGTAATCGCGTCTCGCGTTTCCCCAGCTGTCACTCTCGCGCTCGTGTGTAAATCATGCCTTTTCAGATTTGGCGCTAATTAACGAGAGCGCAGATGTTAAGAACGAGACGCGCTAACGAGATGAGGGCGGCTCGTGCCGAACGCTGTTGTTGCAGAATACAGTTGTTAATAATGTACATTAAAATGATACAAATGAAAATACTCTCTTAAAACTTTAATATAAGCTTCTATATGGCTCAAAAAGAGGTGTCTAAAGCAGTTAATAGAAGCTATAACTGAGATCTAGATACTACAGAGTTGTTCCACATATAAAATAAAATATTTTAACAGCAATTTATATAGGGTTCATGAACTTGAACTCTGTCTACTGATGGTTTCTAAGTGCTCATAGTTTTCACATGGTCACCCCCTTCTACTAAAGACCTCCTGTTCAGGCTGTACAGATGCACACTGATGTGAAGTTCACCAGAGTCAGCTCTGAGCTCGAAGGAGAGCTGGCTCTGAGCGGCTGCCATATGGTGCTTCATCATTTCATGCTCTACTATGCGTGATCTCCTCGTGTTTGTTCCCACTGTGCGTGTGGAAACTGACTGAACCATGGGGGCGCACAGAGCTGTGACCTCACCGAGGGTCTGACCCAGCACCATGTGTCCTAAATCCAGCTCCAGAGTCTACTACAGACACGTCTGAGGATCATCAGGACTCGCCGTCAGAGCCCCAGCAGGAGGCTGTGGGCTGTGAGTCAGACGCTGGAAATAGAGCGTCAACATCGGATCTCTGCCACTTCACATAGAGCTGGAGCACAGAGGGAAGAGGCAGCAGGGGCTAAGTACAGAGCCAAAGAGGTGCACTGTACATCATTTACAATCACTGGACGCTGGTTCATATGATTGCCCTCTGAGTAAGAGCCCCCCATTAAGCCCTCAGCTCAGGTTCCTGCTCCACCAAGAATTATATGGGCTCTATTCATAGATCAGGCCACAGTGTGACCTTCAGCAAACACATAAGTCCTATAGGTGATCAGCAGAAGGTCAAGGTACACCATCCTCTTGGAAACAGAGCATTGATTTGAAGTGTTAAAGAGCCCACTTCCTGCAGTTTGGTGGGGTTTTTTAGCCATATTTCACTTGCCCTACCTCAATTTGTCCCCTTTAAATGAATGTTCTGATTGGTTGCCCAGTTTTATGCCTAGTTCAAGCAAGTCCACACCACAGAAAAGCATAGTTTCAGGTCTGAGAATCCACCGGAAGCCTGTGGAGATCCGTTCACCTC
This sequence comes from Hoplias malabaricus, assembly GCF_029633855.1. Taxonomy (NCBI): domain Eukaryota; kingdom Metazoa; phylum Chordata; class Actinopteri; order Characiformes; family Erythrinidae; genus Hoplias; species Hoplias malabaricus. Next base: position 30,106,993 of record NC_089810.1, read on the forward strand.
CTGACAGCCATGAACAGTACAACATTTAATCCTTTTTACATAGTGTAAATGATCTAAATTGGGCCTTATTTGCCAGAAATGGAGCCTTCTGCAGCAGCGCTACAAAGAAACCTGGTGTAATTTGTATTTCTGACCACTGTATGAAGAGCTGAACTCTGAAGCCATGATATCTGTCACAGGCTGATGCTGTTTCTGAAGCCCATCTCTTGAAGCCTCTCCACTAATCAGGCTCATGGGAGCAGCGTTACATAAACACAGCAACAACCTGCCTGCACAGAGATCGCGGTAAACACCTGAAAGTCCTCCAATCCCTAGACTTTCTACCCACTGAAGACACTGGTCAGAACGGGCTCACATCCTGCGGCCAAATGTTTGTGAAGATTAATCTTTTGTTTATTAGTTTTATTCATTATTAGTCATTTTAGCTCATTAAATGTAAATTTAAATAAAAAATAAACAAATGGGCGGCACAGTGGCGCAGCAGGCAGTGTCACAGTCAAACAGCTCTAGGGACCAGGAGGTTGTGGGTTCAAGTCCCATTACAGGTGACTGTCTGTGAGGAGTTGGTGTGTTCTCCCTGTGTCCGTGTGGGTTTCCTCCGGGTGCTCCGGTTTCCTCCCACGGTGCAGAACACACGTTGGTAGGTGGATTGATGAATCAAAAGTGTCTGTAGGTGTGAGTGAATGAGTGTGTGGGGGTGTTGCATGGTGAAGAACTGGCGCCCCCTCCAGGGTTTGTTCTTGCCTTGCACTCAATTGATTCTGGGGAGGCTCCAGACCCAACGCAACCCTGAACTGGATAAGGGTTACAGACAATGAATGAATGAATGAATAAATAGCCAAAATGTAGTCATGTATTTTTAAACGTTTATTATTTTAGAAGCATTATTTATTATTTATTACTAATTTGAATAAAAAAATAGCTTAAAAATACATTTTTAAAAATACAAATACATTTTGCATTTACTTAATATTAACATTTTAAGTTCAAAATGCTCAAAAGTCATTCACATTTTGTTTTTGTTTTTATTAATTGAAATTGAAAGTGCAAAACTTTAAATGAATATATTTATTTAGGCCCTGTGAAGGACTGGCGCCCCCTCCAGGGTGTATTCCTGCCTTGCGCCCAATGATTCCAGGTAGGCTCTGGACACACTGCGACCCTGAATTGGATAAGGGTTACAGATAATGAATGAATGAATATTTATTTAGTTCTGTCTAGATTTCATTGTAAAAAAAAGGTCATCAACAAGTATTTTTCATTATAGTTATTTGTAAGGAAATTAACACCGGTGGACAGCTGCTCGACCACACTTTCGTCTCATCAAAAAAAAAAAAGGGGGGGGGGGGTCCAAAAACATTTGACCACCTTGTATGCAAAAATACAGACAGATGAATTCTGGTTTGTGGGTTTGTGTATGGGTCAATGGCAAGTGTGTGGACATACAGCTTCTGTGTTGCCTTTCAGGGGTCGAGGTCATGATACTTTAGCACTCTCTGCTAGATCTGACCAATAGGTGACCTCCACTTGGTCAGGGGTTAGTGATTTAGGCTTCTTCCCTCCTCATGAAGCCTGTGAGTTATTCTCAGTATTAAAGCTGATTTATTCCATGGAGACCCACAGGCTTGTAGAAGTAGAACTGTCTCCCCTCTGCCCCCTGCTGGTCGCATGGCATCACATCACCATGGGAGTGTCCCCTGGCGAAAAAGATAACAGCTGCCAATTAAAGCAGTGATCAGACGCTGCCAAAACAGTTCCATGGCAGGTCCAGGGTGGGATCAGCACAGTGGGCTACCCGCGTTGGAGGGTGTGGCCCATTCAGCTAAAGTCCCCAAGAGCATATACACTGATATACAATATTTAAATCACGGTAAGCTCTTTACAACAATCAGTCAAAACTTCAAAGCCACCTCCACAGACCATAGAGGTGCACTTTGTAGTCCATGTTTTGCTCTGCATACGTTGCTACCCCGCTTTCACTCTGTTTATCAATAGTCAGGACCCCTTTAGAACCACCACAATGCAGGTATTATTATGGTGGTGGATCTTGGGATACTGGCTGGAGCTCCACGTCTGCACTGCTCCACAACCCAGTGCTGAGTGTCTTTTATACCTCTCTAGCTGATGCTTAGCATTGAGCATGGCAAGAGTTAAAGGGGAAATCATCAAAGAATCACAGAACCTCCTCTAATCTGAGCATCCGCTACGGCGACTAATACATGTTTTTAGACTAGATTATTTAGGGATTGAACAAGCCTCTGAAAAGTCATCTGCTTTGTGTCCAGATGGAGTGGATCGGAGAGAGTTCTTTGGCCCCTGGCCTTCTGTCCAGTTCTGTTAGTGTTTGTGTGCTTGTTCATTTCTGTCGTTAACAGACGGCCAGTCCCTGAGCTCTGGAGACTGTGAAAAAGGGAGAGAGTCCTCTTGCGAAAGCTTTTAAGCTCCGTCTGATGGCCGTTTTAGCAGCAGGGCTGCCGTTGTTCCTCACTGCTACAAACGCTGAGACGTCTCAAATGCACATCAGTCATATTTTGCTTGGACTTTCTTGTGCCAGTCCAATCATTTTTTCACAGCGCTGGGCATTGGACTTGGTTTTTCGATCCAAAACGTCTTTATTTTTTTAATAGGACCACAGTCAGCCAGAGTGCAGAACAAGAAGATAAACTGCAAACCTGACATTGTCCACTTCGTTAGGGATGTAATGTCACAGCCACGAATGCAGTTTAGTTCAGCGAACCATATTCCAGGAATGCGGAGTGCTGTTACTGCCAGTGTTCATTTCTTTAAGCTAATCTATGATCAAAAAAATATTTGTCGACGACCTATTTTTATTTTTCACAAAGAAAAATAAATAAAAATAAACATTTGAACATGAGAACTGTAATGAAAAGTTAAACAAAAAGAAAGACTGACATATGACTTGTTATTTCTTATTTGAATACATAAAAGTACATAAGGAAATATAAACAGGAAAATGCTCTGTCTAAAGAATCAATTATTTGAGCATCAGGGACTCACTTATGTCAACTGTCAGCCAATGATTCATAGATTCATAGAGTTCAGTTTCAATTCAAGGGTTGAAACTCTTGGGAGTCTCAGTTTTTAAGCACCTTCTACAAAAAGTGGCTAAATTCCTTCCATATTTTTGGATGTTAACATGGTGTTAAATGTAACATAACATTTAAGCTATTGTTTATGAAAGTTAGTA
>NC_089810.1:30112700-30215200 GCF_029633855.1 Hoplias malabaricus
TTCTATTTTTGTCCCGCCTTCTCACATGCCACCACTGGTCAATCATGCACATGCCCTTCATGGAAACATGGATCAAACTGCATCTCAGTTGTTGCCCTCAGCACCACAACAACAGCCAAAGAGAGCAGCAGCAAATATGCCTTGAAAAGAAAGTGTTGTTTTTTTTTTTGTTTGTTTTTTTTTATCGTTGTTGAGGGCCAAACGATGAATGGAAAGGAATAAGATTATCTTAATAATATTTCTTAGTTGTCTTGGTAGATCAGCGGTATTGAAGTTCAATAAAATACACACTTAAAAATGGTGGTTCTTCGAGGGTTCTTCAGTAGGAAAAAAAATGGATCTAAACCCTGAACAATTGAAGAGACTTTTGCATAATTAAAGGGTCTTTGCATCATGAAGGTGTTCTTCAGAGCTATAGAGGGCTCTCTTTAGCACCTTTTAGAAAAGGGTTTTGTTACTGAAGCACATCATAACACATGCACATAACACATACTTAACGTATAATTGATTTAACAATCAATTATTTTAACGCTAATTCATCATTTACCAACTTTGGCCAAAACATTAATGTTTTTACTCAGCAATGTAAACACAGAGCCACTACTGTTGTATCCAGAAGGTAGATTACCATTTATTTATGCTGAAACATATATTAAATAGGGCCGCTCCGGGTGACTGTCTGTGAGGAGTGTGGTGTGTTCTCCCTGTGTCCGCGTGGGTTTCCTCCGGGTGATATATAATATAATATAATATAAATACAATCCCATTGTGTTGATCTTACATTGATTCTTTATCTAACATTTAAATGACCAATGTTAAACGCTTCGTTGCTAAGAGGGACCAATGTGATCAGCAGTGACTAATCACACCAGACTTGCCCTGGGAACTTAAGCAAGTCTACAAGACCAAACCATGACTTTACAGCCCCCTTGATACACCAGGGTGAGGTTTATTTTATGAGCTAAAAGCCCTGTGAACATGGGTCAATCTCCAAAGAACACATATCCAGTTTTGCTTTAATTCGTCTACCTTAACTGAACATGTGAAATGTTGAGATAGGAATAGACTGTGGTGAAATAAAAGCTATAAAAAATTAGCTATGCTATTTTCACAAAATTAAAAAGCAAACTTCAGACAGTAACCATGCCTTGGTTGATCATTTTTGGAGTAAGGGATGGGGGGTTCGGATTTGGTGTATCATCAATTTCTCCCTCAACGTTCACTTAACACAGGCCTAAGATCATATCTCTGTCTCAGCGTGAAAGAAAGGAAGGTATAATCAGCGTTTGATATCAGCGGAACAAATCTCTTAGTACTCTGTGTTTACAGTGTGTGTGTGTGTGTGTGTGTGTGTGTGTGTATTAGAACGAGCTGGATGACACACAGATCCAGGCAGCTGGGCAGGACGTGGAGCTTCCCACTGAATTGGCCAAGATGATCGCCAAGGACAACGAGGAGGAGGAGCAGAAGCAGTCCGTCCTTGGCCAGCTCTCAAACATCCAGAATGTGGATATTGACCACCTGAAAGACAAAGCCCAGGCCACTCTGGAAGAGCTGAAAAACTCAGCTGAGAAATGCTCACTCATGTGATCTCTCCTTTGAACGCTCTCTATATCTCTCTCTTTCATTCTGTATCTCTCTCTGTTTCTCTGTCTCTCTCTCTCTCTTTCTCACACACACATTCCACCCCACTCCCTCTATTCAGGCCATGTTTACTGTAAAGTGAATGTAGCCTCTCTCTCTATCTCTCTCTCTCTCTCTCTCTCATATAATACATACATATAAAACGGTCGCTGCATTAGGAACAACTACCTTGTATCTACATTCACTGCCCGTTATATCAGCTCCACTGACCACGAAGGAGCACTTTGTAGCGCTACAAGTAAAGACTGTAGTCCACGTGTTTCTCTGCATACTTTCATATCCCCCTTTCACCCTGTTCTTCAATAGTCAGGACCCCCACAGAGCAGGCGTAATTTGGTGGTGTATTATTCTCAGCGCTGCAGTGACTCTGATGTGGTGATGGTGCGTTAGTGTGTATTGTGCTGGTATGAGTGGATAAGACACAGCAGTGCTGCTCAAGTTCTTAAACATCACATTGTCCCTGCTGGACTGAGAATAGCGTCCACTCATAAAGGACTGGAGGATGACCAACACAAACTGTGCAGCAAAACACCATAACTGAGCTAATGCTTCTGACCATACATCTACAAGGTGGACCAACAAGGTAGGCGTGTCTAACAGAGTGGAATGTGAGTGGAGACATTTTGTAAGAACTCGAGCAGCACTGCTGTGTCTGATCCACTCGTACCAGTGCATGACAAACTAAAACATCACCACCACGTCAGTGTTTCTGCAGTGCTGAGAATCATCCACCACACAAATCACGCTCTGAGGGGGTCCTGACTATTGAAGAATAGGGTGAAATGGGGATATGAATGTGTGCAGAACAATGTGTCGACTACAGACTGTTGTTGTAGAACTGCAAAATGTTCCTGTGTGGTCATTGGATACCGATCAAATGGACAGTAAACACTCATATAAGATACAAGTTGGTTGTTCGTAATCCAGTAATTGTTCAGTGTACAGTGCTCTGCAAAATGTCTATCCTTCATTTCTTTTAACATTTTCAGCTTCTCATGATTCAAGTTCATTGACAAAACATTCCTTGACGTAGAGAAGATGTGATCTACCAAGTTGCCTGAACACTGCAAGAAATGAAATGGTGGTCTCTGACTTTTGCACAGTAGTGTACACACAAACACACCATCTCTATCTCTCTAACGCAATAGAAGCACAATTTAAACTACTGCCGAGCGTATGTGCTGCCATGTCTGAGGCCAAGGCCTTGAGTAATCCTGCCATACACACACACACACACACACACATGGACAGAACTATACAACACATATCAGCTCTCACACATCCCACGTTCCCTCTAGAGCACCCCTGTGTGTGTTAAAGCTAAAGTGTCGTGCTGACAGTTCTTAATGTCATTGCTGTGTGTTCTCCGGTTTGTGAATATCAGCTGTCTGGCTCTGTCACATTCATGTAGTGGATTCATCCTCTTCCCCCTAGTTCCCTACAAAGTTAGGGTCATTTGCAGGGCATGTCAAAGTGCACTATGTGGAATTTCAGAGCAGGAGACGATGCTGGGAAAGCCAATGATGGCCAGGGTTGCTAATCTAGCTTCCTGGCCCTACAACATTTGAAGCCATGAGGATCGCAGCAAGCCAACAAACCACTTAGTGCCCCTTTAAACGTAGTCCTGGATTAGCCCACACTCCTAAAGGAACACTCCAGCCTTTTCTGCATCAGCATGGACAGTAATGTGAGTGAGTTGCTGTGGGTATGATATGGCATTCAGACACATAATCATCAGTGAGGTTAAGTCCTGGTATTAGTTGTGGATCCCGAACCCCACTCCGACTCATCCCAAAGATACTGGATAAAGCCCCACTGCTCTACACCACACTGCTCGGTGCGGTGCTTTGCACTGGGCAGGATGACAGCAAACGTGGTCTTGACAAAAATATGGAAGTTTAGAAGATTTCAGCAACAGCCCATTGACTGCACACATTGACAAATTTAATAATGCACCAAGAACTTTTCATTAGGGAAATGATGCGTCCATTGGGGAAAACTTCACAGCAGAAAAGAGGCTCTAGTATCCTGTTTGAGCCGGTTCTATCCTGGACTAGACTAGACTCTGACCCATATCAATATTGCTGTCCCTGGTGATCAACCACGTTGGAATGTTCCTTCAGTTGCAAGGAACTATTATGCTTTATCCAGGAGCTGCTACGTTAAAGCAATAAAGCATTCTCTAGATAAGAAGCTGCTGTATGGAGATACAGTCTACCTGGTGATACTGAGCACCAGAGGGTGGTAGAATATGATCATGGGAAATGGACATTGTTTTAGAGACTTTGGGGTTGAGCCAGAGTCTCTTATGCCATTCAGATTGCCTTCTTGCCCTTGGCCCTTATTATCTGAATGCCATCTGACCCGCTTTACCCATTTGACCCCTGATCATCAGTGGTGCTGTTTTGTGCAGGTGGTTCTGTGTTGTCTAACAGATATGAAGTGTCTGCATACTTTGAGTATTCTCCCTCAAGATGTAAAAGCCGTACTCATATATTCACACACACACACACACACACACACACACACACACACACACACACACACACAGAGGAAACACCATCCTCATCTTGCATTGTGTTTAAACTGTGTGGTCCTTCTGGCTAGCGAAGCAGATTTATTTTTCTTAATTTCTTACATTTTGGCCAAGAGCTGCCGCCATAATGTGTGTTTGTGAGTGTGTGTGTGTGTGTCTCACTTCAAATGTCTTTAAACACAAAGCAATATAAGGAAGGGGACATGGATGAAAATACATGTTATTTACTTATTTACATCTTTATATAAGTATTTGTTTATAATGCAATATATCTACAACACGTGAATATGTAAACCTCTGCCTTTTGGTTTTTTCCTCCTTCGCCACCTTTGTGGTCATTTTGCGCTGTATAAATCACCCCTACTCTATAGCCTGTCATTTGCGGACCTCATTTTATGACTGTTGGAACTATAATAAACATATTTTATGAGCTCTGTGTGCTGTGTGCTTTACTCAGAGATGAGTGAGGTTTTAGTGGATTGTTGTAGTTCTCTAGTTTGACCACGAGATGGGGCTTTTCTATGTTTACGTATCACTGTGCTTTCTCTAAATTAACACATACATAAAGATTCATTCATCATATTATAATATCTGTCATTTATCCTATATTATAGAATATATATATATATATATATATATATATATATATATATATATATATATATATATATATAATTAGTAATAGTAGAATAAAGCATATATATCCATATATCACTCGGAACAACCCAAACATTATGACCACCTCCTAGTTTCTACATTCACTGTCCACCCTCTCAGCTCCACTGGCCATACAAGCTTTTTGTAGTTCTAGAGTTACAGGTTGTAGTCCACATCTTGCTCTGCAATATTTCTTTGACAACTTTCACTGTGTTCTTTAATGGTCAGGAAACACACAGGAATATAGTAGCAGAGATAATTTGGTCGTGGGTCATTCCCAGGGCTGCAGTGACACTGACGTGTTGGTGTGGATCAGACACAGCAATGCGGCTGGAGTTTTTTAAACACCTCAAAACTCACCAATCAAAAACACCCAGTCAATTGCATGCTGTGGGCAGCGCCTCATGACCCCTGATTAAGTACTATAGGTATTGGGTGTATCTAATAGAGTGGACAGTGAGTAAACCCTTTTGTCATAACGCAGTGTTTCCGCTATGTGTATTTTATTATTAATTATTGCCGCCGCTCCATCAGAATTTAAACAATTATCTACATGAAACCGCAATTACAAGCAGAGGGCTTTAATTTTGTAGTGAGGAATACAGGAAGTGGAAAATGACCTCGCTGCTTCTATCTCTACACACCTGACGAGAGAGAGAGAGAGAGAGAGAGAGAGAGAGGTTAAATTAGCTAACGTTAAGTTAGAGAGGGTTTACATGTGAAAAATGTAGAATGTTAATTTCGGTTTGGCATATACTGCCTAATTAATTGAGCCTGTTTAGATTCTACATTTAAGCTTATTGCGTTTTAGCCTAAAATGACACCAGCGATACAAATCTTAATTCAGTTTTTTACTAGTAAAAATATAATTGTTATTAGTAAAAATTTAATTCTGACTAGTAAAAAAAGAGAATTATAGATATCTATAATTCAGATCTCACTAGTAAAAAGTGTATTTTCACTAGTAAAAATATATATATTTACTAGTATGAATGTCATACATATGGCAATCCCTTTTACTTTTTAATAATTTTTTATTGATATTTAATTTGCACATCTGAAAATTCAGTTTTTACTAGTAAGAATTTAAATCTTACTAAATATTTGCACAGTGGTGCAGCAGGCAGTGTTGCAGTCACCCAGCTCCAGGGTCTACAGGTTGTGGGTTTAAGTCCTGCTCCGGGTGACTGTCTGTGAAGAGTGTGGTGTATTCTCCCTGTGTCTGCGTGGGTTTCCTCCGGGTGACTGTTTGTAAAGGGTGTGGTGTGTTCTCCCTGTGTCTGCGTGGGTTTCCTCCGGGTGACTGTCTCTGAGGAGTGTGGTGTGTTCTCCCTGTGTCTGCGTGGGTTTCCTCTGGGTGACTGTCTGTGAGGAGTGTGGTGTGTTCTCCCTGTGTCTGCGTGGGTTTCCTCCGGGTGACTGTCTGTGAGGAGTGTGGTGTGTTCTCCCCGTGTCTGCGTGGGTTTCCTCCAGGTGACTGTCTGTGAGGAGTGTGGTGTGTCCTCCCTGTGTCTGCATGGGTTTCCTCCGGGTGACTGTCTGTGAGGAGTGTGGTATGTTCTCCCCGTGTCTGCGTGGGTTTCCTCTGGGTGACTGTTTGTGAGGAATGTGGTGTGTTCTCCCTGTGTCTGCGTGGGTTTACTCCGGGTGACTGTCTGTGAGGAGTGTGGTGTGTTTTCCCTGTGTCTGTGTGGGTTTCCTCAAGGTGCTCTGGTTTCCTCCGACAGTCCAAAAACATACGTTGGTATCTGAGGCAGCTTGCCCCCACCCTCTTGAGGCTAGTGGCACTATGTGATCAGTGATGACTTTGTGAAAAGGTAGATTTGTGGATGATAATAAATTGGTTTAGTTTTGTAGCAGTTTCGGTAATGCAGTTAGCTGTCTCCCGAGTTTGGAGACATTTCCACTTTAAGTGATCTGAATGCAGCAAATATAAGTCAATATTACCCACCTATAGAGCAATCCTCACTTTGGTTTGTGCTTTTCAAATTTGGAGTTCTCTGCAGTGAGTTCTATGCCCTGAGCAGAGAGAGAGAAAGACAAGCATACTGGACCAAGTTGTTTTTTTTTTTTTCATTCATTACAGACACTGGTGCTTAATAAACACATTAGACTGGAGAGCAGCAAATGTTGAGGAAACATCTTCCGAATTCTTTTTACTACAATCATGAACATCGCTTTTAAACCAAAGAGTCCCACTAAGCTAATGTAAAGAGTTCAGCAGTATAACAGTAGTTACTAAGTGATGAAGATTTCTCCAGTGATTCTGCAGTAAAATTCAGAGTAATACTGAAACACAAAACCAAAACATGCCTAGTGTCACATGATCTAGACTGGATGATGTGACGCTAAATGTGTAAAAAAAAAAAAAAAAAAAAAAAACAGCATATCTTATTTCATTCATTTATCCATTTTCCCACCTCTTGCTGTGCAATTGGTTACACCAACAGTTTTGTTTTGTTTGCTTGTTTGTTTGTTACTTGGTTTGATTCTATATTTGTCAGTGGGAAAGGAAACCAGGATTAATTGTAACAATGTACCTTTTTCTTGTTTGGTCCGGCCCAAGGACTCCAAATAAGCGAACACTTAGTGTGTGTTAACTTCAGTTAGGGTGACTTAGTTCAAGTTAGCTGGATTACAGTTAGTTAGAAAAAATTTTAGCCTGATTTAGTGAATAAGCCTGAGTAAAAATGTTAGCCTGAATTAGCCTTAGTTAAATTAGAGTGAATTAATTAGCCTAATTTAGACAGAGTCAGATTGAGTTACCCTGAGATACAGTGATTTAGACTTAAGTGTAGATAAGCCTCTGTGAATGTTAGCCTGTTAGAATATATTAGTGTGTTAGCCTTGATTTAGAGTGAGTTACACTGAGTTAGAATTAGCTATCTTGTTTTAGAGCCAGTTAACGGTTAGAGATTTAGCTTGATTTATATTTAGATGGATTTGGTTAGCCTTAGTTACAGTGGGTTAGTCTGAGTGTTTGACCCAGACAGCGAGCATATATTGGTCAACTGGCTTAAAAGTTGGCACACCACTGACTGTAGACCACTGCTGGTCCACCATTGAACCACTCAGATTACTGTCCTGTACAGGATATAACTCATTTATAATCTCCTCAAACAGATTTTACATTCAGATTTAAAGTCTTTTATTCTGGAAAACACATTTATACAAATATTACCAACTATGAGAGATAATAATAATACGTATGTGTGATATAAAGTGGTTATGCTCCTGGATTCAATATATTTATAGCAAAACTCTAGTAGACCTCCAAATTTGCCCTCAGTCATTTTTCGTTTTCTTTTAATTGTGTGTTTATTAGCCAGTTTCTCTCTCTCTCTCACCCTCTCACTAACTCCCGCCCGACCCCCACTTCTCAGAGTTTTACATGTCAATAGCGGGGAGGTTTGGTTTAGCGGCGCTTTTCGAGTGTGCGGTGAAAGGAGAGCGCCGTAAAAATATATCGGCGCAAAAAAGCGCCCTATTGCTGCGCCACGGGGCGTGAACGAGCCCGTGGAGTAAAAAGACCCCCGGGTCCTGCCCCTAGAGCAAAAAGACCCCCAAACTCTGCCCCTGGACCCCGCCACAAAGGCGGGGAAACCGGCCAGAAAACACTATTGTTTTTCCCCTATTCTGTGCCCTTCAATACCAGATTAAAACACCAGAAGGGGTGGGAGGGGTAAAGAGAAGGAGAGTGGGGCGAGAGAGAGCGAAGAGACAGTTTATTCTAGGCTTCTTGTTGTTCAACAGGGAATCAGAGAATGGTTGTATTATCCGGAGGCTTGTCCCAGATGTGTAATTAATCCGTTATAATGTTATGTACATTGGACAGATGTGACAGTTACAGTGAGGCAGAAGTGGCCAGGACAAAGGTAAAAAAGTTCGCCGTTACTATGGTACTGAATCACGCGGGTTTTATCCCACCTCCCCCTAAGAAATGGGACGCGTCCAATCACGTGTCAGATTGAAGGGGGAGGGGCGGGTCTGTTTTATTTATATTTTTTTCCGCACCCATATTCATACGCCGGGGGGGGGGGGGGGGGGGGTGTTGTTCAGAGCACCGCCCGCCTACGCTGTGATTGGCTCCTGCTGCTGTCAGTTATAAAGTCTCCAATACAGTAATAAATATATTGTATTCATACAGTCTTCACAGGGAAACCGCTTCTTATTCAACAGAGTATACATTTAACAAAGATACACACAAGAAAACCGCAGCAAATAAACAGAAACTGAACATTAATGCCCACTGTCCATACAGGAGCACTTTATAGCTCTACATTTACAGACTATAGTCCAGCTGTGGCTCCACACACTTTGTTTGTCCCTTTTCACCCTGTTCCTCGACCTTCAGGGCCTCCCACAGGGCCCACTGCAGTGACATTGACGTGGTGGTGGTGGTGTGTTAGAATTTATTGCATTATTGGTAAGAGTGGATCAGACACGGTAGTGCTGCTCGAGTTTTTAAACACAGTGCACTCACTGTCCATTCTGTTAGACACTTCTGCCTCGTTGGTCCACCTCGGTGACGTAATGTCAGAGGCAGTAGCTCATCTGTTGTTGCACAGTTGGTTTTCTTAGCGGACAGAGGACGCTGTGGGCTGGATAATTTGAGTTTGTGGACTCTTCTCAGTCCAGCGGTGACGCTGAGGGGTTTAAAAACTCTAGCAGCAAGGTGAAAGGGTGGGTTCACGGAAATGTGCAGAGCAACATATGGACTGTATAAGTACGTGGTCGTTGGAGCTGATGAAATGAAAATTGAGAGCAGAATGGTAAACTGATTGCATGAAGTTGGTGGCCAATCCGAGAGTGAGGGGCCGAGCCTGAGGGAAAACGGGTGGGAAACAAAAGACAAAACAACGAGAGGCGGAGGGAAAAGTTTTCTTTTCTCTGCGCGGAGAAAAAAATGAGGGAGAGAAGGAGGAGCGCGGAGTAACAGTTCAGCCAAGCGTGCAGAACGGAACTGGGCGAGGAGAGACAAACAACGGACAGAGAGACTCTAACTCGGGCACATGGACGGAGACCTGGGGACCAGAAAGTGAGGAGAGCTGAGCAAAGAGGACGGTAACGGCGAAGAATTCAGTCACACGGTCTGGACTTCACCAGAAACTCCTGGGAACACTTTTTTTCATCTGTCTCTCTCTCTGGAAGTCTCTAAATCTATCTGAGACCTTCTCTTTATCTCCATCTCTCTCTCTCTCTCTTTGTAAGGAGCAAGTGACCTCCTTCTCTCTCTCTCTCTCTCTCTCTCTCTCTCTCTCTCTCTCTCTCTCTCTCTCTCTCTCTCTTTCTCTCTCGGATTGGATTTTACCTGTTGACCACCCTCCTTGCGGCATGTGGATCACTCTCAGATTCACAGCCCTGACTCTGTGCCTGACAAATGTGGACCGAAGCTGACTTTTCACAGTTGGTGTGTATCTGCGAGGATGGATGCCACTTGTGGCCCACCGACGCTCTTCCTCTCTGTGTCCTTCCTCATCCTCAGTTTGCTCTCCATGGCGCTGGACAGTCATCTGGTCTGCTGGCAGGCTGTACTGCAGTGCCACGAGGAGCGAGACTGCGAGCTGGCGTATAATCAGTACCTCACGGCGTGTGAAGGAAACCTGAGAGGGACGAGGCGCCAGTGTCCCAGCCACTGTGTCGGGGCTCTGGTTCGGCTCAACCAAACGTCCAGCGGCCCAGAGCTAGAGACCTGCGAGTGTGGACAGGACGTGGAGTGCCGCAGGGCCAAGAAGGCCATCGAACCCTGCTTGCCTAGAACTCATCCTGGAGGAATGGGCTGCACCGAGGCCCGGCAGCGCTGCGAGGAGAACCCCAACTGCCGGACGTCCCTGACCACCTACCTGTCCTCCTGTGGCCAGCTGTTCAATGGCAGAAAGTGCTCAGCTCGCTGCAAGGCCACTATCGAGGAGCTGCTGTTCATGCCGGACGGCGTCCTGCTGGACAAGTGCATCTGCGATGGAGTTGAGAGGCCATTCTGCGAGGTGGTCAAGGAGAACATGGTCAAGCTCTGCTCTGTCGGAGACAGAGGGGTTTACTCTGACCATGACAGCCTTGATGATGCCTATGAGGACGAGGACTACGAAGTTAAAGGCGAGAGGGAAACGGATGTGGACACTGCAGTGCAATTTTCAGGGACCAAACATTTCTCAAGCCATATACTTCTAATATGGGGGTCATTCTTCCTGAATTTTCTCAGGGTTTGAACACCTCCCAGGCTCTTCCTATGTGTGCCCCAAAGGGGCATCCAAGGTATAATGAAGGTGCTCTGTGAATAAGGATGCATTTCTATGACACTTTTTCTACTCTTGTATATAAGGGCTATGGACAAATGCTAATTCCAGAGGTGTGTAAGGAATTTTGTACTGGCCTGCACTGTCAAGTGTGGATTTTGTTTTACGAAAGATTTAAGCTACACGAACAGGAAACTTCCAAGTTCCAAGAATGAAGCTAAAACTTTCAGCTGTTCTCCGAATCATGTATCTTCAGCCTAATCTCTAGGGGCTAAATCTGTAGCATAACCTCAGTTGCCAGCAGAAATATTTTTACTCAGAAATGTAGAACATTTTTTCTCATAATACTCACCACAAACTTAAAATAGAAGTCAATGGGCATTTGCAGTAGCTTTAAAGGGACACTAGGTCGTATTTTTACATTAAAATTACAGCTTCAAATTTATTGTGATGCTCCACTGTCCTATAATAATGAGATTAGTGCCTTTGACGTTGCTATTCTGTGCTCAGCATTGCAGAATCTGTACAATCTAACTTTTGGAGGAGGGTAGGAGACCACCTTGTACCTCTCTCCCTCACCTCCCATTTGATTTCAGGACTGTGCTGTAAAAATTAATTCCACTTTGCAACTGTAGGGGTAACCCAGGAGCAAAAATACCAAATCTTACCCAGTCTTCCTTTAAAGACAACGTAGACAATTCTGGAGACCTACTGCTCTTATAGACAATAACTCCATTCCTCCTGTTTGTCTTCATTCAGAAGCTCCACATCTTTTAAAGTAGAATGGTGTGTTTAAGTTAGAAACTAAATTTAGCTTACTCGTGACTTTTTTCACTGTCTAATTATGAGGGAAAATCATTTGTAACTCAAGCTGTGTATTTTAGTAGCACTTTCGGTAGGTGTTTATTTACATACAAAATTAGCAGTCTCCTGAATTTGGAGTCACTTCCTCCTTCATTAATGTAACTGTTAAAGCCCAAATAAGTCTGACAGACACTTAGTTTGTTTCCCATTTACAGAGCCAGGTTGTGTATAAACACAGGATTTTTTTCTGGTGTTCACACAGACTGGAGCACTATCAAATAGTGAGGATTTCATAAAAAGTGTATTAGATTAAAATAACATTTTTTAATGATGGCAGGTCAGCCTCCGATGATTGTGGGATTGAGCAACTGCCCATTGACTTTTATTGTAAGTGTGTTTTGAGTGAAGTTTTCCTGTATGCTAAAAAACGCAGCAGACAGGAGTTAGGTGGAAAAACACTGGAGTATTTCTTTAAGCTTCAAGATTTATGGCATTTTAGATAAAGAATAGTCAGTTTGATGAGAGACTATGAAGATGTAAACGGTCTTTTCCCTCCCACTCTCTCTCTCTCTCCCACTCTTTCTCCCCTCAGCTTCTAACCCTATGTTTTGTTTCGCCTCATTGCTGCGTGTGTTTTTTTTTTTCTAAGTAAGACGTAAGACAAACAGTGAACTTGCTCGGTGTATGTTTGCGGATCTCTTGTTGCCCACACGCTCATTGTGGTGACCATTACACTTCAAATATTTGCAGTGGACAGCCAGAGAAAAGAGCAGGTTTCGGGATCAAGTTGTTAAATTAAGTGGAGAGGCTCTTCACAGGCCACTAAAATACACCCCCCCCCCTCCTCCACTTACTCCATTTTCTCTCTCCCTCTGTTTCTCTTGCTCCCTCTCTCATTTCACTGAATCATCCCCTGGCATGACCTCTTTCCTCTCTTTTTCTCCCTCCCCCATTCCTAGAGGAAATACTTGATCCCTCTCTGTCTTTCCCTCTTTTTCTCTCTCTCTCTCTGCTTCTGAGCCCGGCCATTGTTTGTGCTCTAAACTAATTGGGTGTTATGAAATTTCTCTTGCACATGGAAAGCTTGACTGATTGCAGATTTGATTAAAAGCAACAGAATCCCTCATTTTATAACTTAGAAACTTCTGCTGATATTTTCGGTCTTGTTCGGAGGGAAGGGACCTGAATGAATGGTCTGTTCATAGTCTCGTCAGAATGACCAAAAAAAAAAAAACCTTCTTTCCTGACTAACTCCCAAGACCTTTCCCAGCAGTAGTCAGCGGTCAGCTAAATTTTAGATTGAAATCTCTCCTATCTTCATTTAAATCAGGAATAACATTAGGAGAGTTAACATTTAAAGTTCTGACAATAGTTGAACTGTGCTTTGTTTAAATTTGTTAAGAAACTTGGTCTGTACAGAAAGCAATATATTTATGTTTTGAAAAATATGAAGGAATAAAAATGAATGTGAAATTTATTTGCTGGTTCAACTGTGTTTTTTTCTAATTGAAGTGAAACTGTACAGTATTTTCAGGGCCTATATATATATATATATATATATATATATATATATATATATATATATATAATTTGCTAAAAATGGAAAGTTTCTCTTCTTGGATTGTTGCTAACTGATTAGATAATTTTGAATCTGGTATTTGTATAAATATCTGTTTGGGGTTAAATTGCACTGGATTTAAAAGGCTAATGTGTACATAAATATATTTTCAAACTAAGCTGTGCCAAGAATAGACTTAATTATGTGCTTTCTAACACATTTCTATAAAAATGCACAGCTGGTACTACTAGTTTTAGCTAAGCTAACGTGTCAAGTTTTTAAAAAATAAAAACAGAGTTAGTAGACATATTAGTAGAAAGCTTAAACGTTTTATCCAGAAATCACATAAGAGTCTGTTTGAAACTGTTTAACAATTTGTGATGCTAATAAGCTACTTGTTAAATTATCCTCTTATTAACACTAAGGTTCAGAAAGAATTTTTAGACAGAGCTATTGGTTGGTTGATTACATATGGGGTAATGGGAGACCACTGTACATTTGTCAAACCGAACTTTTAAACATAAAGTCTTCTCAATAACTTAATAACATGTATATGCGTAAGTCTATATTAACTGAGGGGCAGCACAGTGGTGCAGCAGGTAGTGTCACAGTTATAACGCTGCAGGGACCTGGAGGCTGTGGGTTCGATTCCCGCTCTGGGTCTTTGAGGAGTGTGGTGTGTTCTCCCTGTGTCTGTGTGGGTTTCCTCCGGGTGACTGTCTTTGAGGAGCGTGGTGTGTTCTCCCTGTGTCTGTGTGGGTTTCCTCCGGGTGACTGTCAGTGAGGAGTGTGGTGTGTTCTCCCTGTGTCTGCGTGGGTTTCCTCCAGGTGACTGTCAGTGAGGAGTGTGGTGTGTTCTCCCTGTGTCTGCGTGGGTTTCCTCCGGGTGACTGTCTGTGAGGAGTGTGGTGTGTTCTCCGTGTCTGCGTGGGTTTCCTCCGGGTGCTCCGGTCCAAAACATCCGGATCCAAAAACACACTTTGGTATTGGCAGCTCAAAAGTGTCTGTAGGTGTGAGTGTGTGAAGGACTGGCACCCCCTCCAGGGTGTGTTACCATCTTGTGCCCAGTGATTCCAGGTAGGCTCCAGACCCACCGCTTACCCTGAATTGGGTAAGGGTTACAGACAATGAGTGGATATATTAATTGATTTGAATCTACTTTCTTTTCAAATCATATTAAATTTTACTTCTTAGAATAATTAGTGTGTGAACTAATTTTTCTCTTTCTCTTTTTTCTCTTCATCTGCTAATATTGAGTCCTCGGCTCCTAAATTTGATGGTGTGTTGTTGCTGTGCTGCTTTGTGAGTGGGTCACTATTCTGATTTTGACACTTCAGATTATTATTTATTTTTTTCCAATGATCCACAATAATTTTTTTACACTAATCAATATCTTTATAATAGTCCAAAATGAGAAGAACACAGTAGTACACACATCAGCCCCTGTGCCGGCAGTTCTTAGAGATTTCACTGCACTTCTAGAAGAAACACTGATAGTTCTACACTAGATCTTTGAGGTGGCACATTTCTTTGAGCACTGAGCCATTACTTTACCAGAGTAGCAGTACTCTTATGTATATCTTAAATATATATTATGTATTTAGGCTACTCTACCCTTCTCTGGCCTCAATGGAGCTGGGACTAATGGTTTTTGTTGCTGCACTTTAAACGACAATGCTCTCTGCTTTTAAGGAAAAGAGTAGGGGGCTGTTTCCCTGTGAAAACAACTCACTGGAGGCATGCGTCTGAGTTTTGCTCCAAATCTTTCTCTCTCTACTGCCCTGGCCCTCCCCCTCCCCCTCTTTAGCTGTCCCCCTGCAGCCAGCTTCTGGGAACAAAATCAAAACAAACAAAGGCAGGAGAGTTAGGGGGTGGGGGTAAAGGGGGTGGGGTGGGATAACAGGAGCTGGGCCTTGGTGTCTAATTTATTTGGGTGTTGGGACAGACCCATATTTCAAGCCTCACACACACATGCACACAGAGCACTGGGACGAGTTCAGATTTTTAGGTCTAGCTTTGTGTCCCATGGGTACAATGTTCTATTCATGATGGCCACGTCAGTGTAAGATGAATACTTTGTGTGTGTGTGTGTGTGTGTGTGGTATTGATGAGAGCTCTGTGTTCAAGGATTAACCCTCTCAGAGCACACACACACATACACATACACACACACACACATTCTCACTCAGTGCCAGTTGGAACAGTGTCTGGGAGAGAGCCAGAACAGGCCATCAGAGACCCCGGCAGAACTCAAGCAAAATGGGGCCAATTACAGCCACAGTGCTGCTTTGTGAGCGAATGCATGAGTGAAAGTATGAATGTATGAGAGCGCGAGGCAGTGAGAGTATGTTTGAGAATAAGTATGTGTCAGTGAATTAATGCAGGACTGAGAATATTTAGGCTAATCTCTGGTGAGAAGGAGAAGAAAATTCAGGTCAACTCCATTGTTTTTGAAAATTTCTGCATAATTAATTAATGGTTAAGGTGTAAACAAAGTCGTGAATTTTAGGTTCAAGAAATTTAAGAGTAAGTATTGTTCACGTTTGTGGTGATAGGAAGCTGATGTCTGCCACTTAAAAGAACACTAAGTTATATTTTGGAATTCATTTTTATAGCTCACCTGAAATTGGGGTGAGGGTGGGAGGGAAGGAAGTTGGTGTAGTTATCCCTCCTCCTAAAGTTACATAGTGCAATTTCTGCAGTGCTGAGCACACAATAGCAACACCAGAGGCTCTGTTCTCTCTATTACTGATAAATGGAGCAAGTCATTTTGAAGTTGCCATTTAAGGAAAAATATTACATATTGATCCTTTAAAACCCCTCAAAGTTATCAAATGAAATTGTTATGAATGCTTGACTCATTAATTACAACCATATACATATTTTGTTTGTAAAGAATTGTAGACAGTTGTATATAATAGGTTTACAGCCCAATCCCAGGGAAGATTCCTGGAGATTTAGGGACACATCCATTTGTACTAAGTAGAGTAGCCATTATGTGTAAAACTGATTAATTTCGGATGTCTTATATAATTTATTGTACCATATAAAGGCACTTAAACACCAGTTGAGGAAAGATCTCTTTAATTAGGTTCATTTGTACAGCAGATATTAAATAAATATTTCCAACAAACAATAATTACTCTGTAAAAATGCTTATACAAACGAGCACAAAAAAAAGCTTCATAAACCGTCTTCACTTTCCAGGGTACAGTACTAGATCCCAAAATCAGCTGTCTGTACATTGACTAGTCTTTGTACCACCAGCAGTAAGTGCCTCATTATAATTTTTTCTGCATGTTTTGGACATAGATATGTGAAGTTTCACAGTGTTTTTATGGCTGAGCCACCAATCTAAACTGTTAACCAGCAGCGCGCGAGGCAGGGAGGGATAAAATACGTTTTTCTTGATGTGTGGCAACCCGAAAGTAAATGCAAGAGCAGCGCAAACAGGGAGGAAAGCCACATGGACCCAAAGCCCCACTTATTCTGTGGACAGGCTGTGGTAAGGCTGTGTGTGTGTGTGTGATAGAGAGAGAGAGAGACTAGGGCAGAGAAAGAGAGCGTGGAGAGGAAAGTTTGAATGGAAAATGCTACAGTAGGATTTAAAGGTGCAGTATGTCATTTCCACCGCCAAAAACATGCCAAAAGTCATGAAACTGATTATCAAGTTAATACTTTGAATCATTTTATGCTCCATAGAGGGGACATTTAACGCCCCTTTTCCACAAGTTAACACAGTTCTGGGGTCTTAATTAAACATCTGTGGCATGCTTTGGTCCTAAATACCACGTGGATCAAACAATTCCCCGTTGTCCACTTTCTCGCCCTGCCCAAACAGCCCTCAGACTGGCTGCTGTTCCTTTTAATGAGGAATGAGCTATAGCTCAGTTCAGCACGAGAACCCAGGAGTGAGTAGCAAGGAGCGGAAGCTCTGAATTTGAATAATTTTGGTTGAGTTCTCTTTTTTTGTTCTTGTTTTCTTTATATTTGATTAGTAGTCTTATGTGTCCATGTTCGTTGTTTGTTTTCCTCCATTTAAACTCGTCATTGGGCTCTCACATAATCACGGGTCCAGCGCTGTGACTGGACAGACTACAGACTACGTCTCTGCTTCTCGGTGGTGGTCATGTTTAAAACACACATGTTTTAAAAAAGGTTTAGCACACAAACTTATCCAGGTCGCTGGGTGTCAGTATAGTGATTGTTTCTTAACATGGAAATTAATCATTGGAGAAACTGTGTGAATGCTCCTTTAGGTAAGATATCACTCACATTTGCAGATGTTCCCTTGCTATTCTTTTGTGTACAGCAGTCAGTTTTCTGGCAATTATAAGAGCCAAACAAAACCAAAAACCAAAGGAAACAAAAAAGAACATACAGTAATATGTAAAAACAGAATTCATATCCTCTCCTAATGCTACGGGCTGAAAGAGCAATAGCCGCCTGATTGGTTGAGGGCAGAAGCAATCACTCCTGTGATCCAGTCAGATTTCTTCAGGCCTGAAGTGCAGGGACATCCACCTAGGACATCTAGTTACATGACTTTTCCAGACGACTCCATGGTGAAATTCAGTCAGTTTTACTGTAGGCAACATGCTGAATAACAAACACAACATAGTCAGGGGTTACACAAGAGTACACACAGTTTGTAGTGTGTAGACATTTCTTATAAAGAATGAACTAACAAGATTTAAGGTTCTCATCCCTCATCATGGTCACATCTTCAGTACCTGGCCTCACTAATGTTCTTGAATCTGAACAAGACAAACATAGGTAGTGTCTGCAGCAAATGGCTGCAGAAATGAGCTGTGAAATCACAACAAATCCTTCAAAATGAGAGCATAGGTACTTCATTTAACAAATGCATTGCAAGTTCAGAAAACTTATGTAACTTCTGAAATGCTGCAAATCCAACCACACCACAATGGATTTTTCCCCCCAAAGGATGCTGGAAGATGCTGCACCGCAAGAGCTACATGATATGTGCAGTGAACCACCAAGTACGGGCAATCGAACAAGAAAAATGTTATATTCATTATAGCTTTGCTAGGTAACATTTTTCCCTTACAACTACAGCTTCAAATTCATTTTGATGTGTCACTGACTTGTAATACGAAGAACAGTGCCTCTGTCACTCCTACTCTGGGCTCAGCACTGCAGAAACTGCACTATGTAAATTCTGGAGGAGGGTAGGAAACTACCCCACCTCCTTCCTACTTCCCCTTGATTTCAGGACAGTGCTGTAAAATTGAATTACACTCTGCAACTGTAGGGGGAGCCCATGAGCAAAAATACCAAATCTTACCTAGTGTTCCTTTAACAATGATTACCATAGTTATAGGCAAAAATCCCACTGTGTTAGAGTTCGCTTCCGTTGTGTTGTAATTGGCTTTCAGAAGTTGTATTCGTATTCTGAACTGGGATCATGTTTTTGAAATGAAGCGAATGTGTTGTAATTTTGATGGATGTGTTTTGGGATTTGGCAGCTCATTTTTATTTTGCAGTGCTTTGGGTTTTCTCTGCCACAGTAGGACTATACCCAGAAATACATTCAATTTTCACAAAGAAATGGGAAAATCTGGTGTCTACCAGCATTGGACATAAAGTGTCTGAAAACCTGAAGCTGTTCCAAACTTACATGTCCGCACAGATTCAGACACAGGGTCTTTATCCACATCTCGCTGGGTTTCTCTGATCTGAAAATGCACACACACACACACACACACACAACCATATTAACCTAGGTGAACTTCTAAAGATTTGCTGCATGATTATTGTGTACAGAACAATGGATTCGGCTTGGCCTTTCAGTGAATTCGATTCCTTTTCATAGGGGACACATTACACACGTTTTCCACAAGATAAAGGTGACGTTCATGATTGTAAAGTATATTTTATAAAATTCAGGTGTTTCCTCACCCTTTTCTAGCTGTCAGAACCTAATCTAAACTAATGTGTTTAAAAAAGCCCCAATGTCAGTAAATGGCTAAAAAAACAAAAAAGTCTTGGTGCTGTGTGCTAGGCTTTCTGTCTCTCTCTGTTCATGGCAGTGAAAAGGCATCTGAACTCCAAACGTTGAAAAGCACAATCAGAGATGAGGATACTGCTCTCTTCCTGCTGTGTAGGTGGGTAATATGGACTAATTTTTGCTGTTTCATATTACTTAAAGTGAAATATCTCCAAATTCAGGGGATGGCTAAAACAAAACAACCTGAGTTATAAATTAATTTCTGTGGTAATTCAAACAGTAAATAAAAAGTTAAATTTCAGCCATGGACAAACAGTGGTTTTTTCCCTGAAACATAATATTCCACCTTAAAATACGCAGAGCTTCTGAATGTAAACAAATCAGAGATGACAGCATTTTTCCCTCAATCATAGAAGGTCCCTTTGAACTTGCCATTCGGTTCACACATACGCTGAAAGACTATTATACAGACTCAGACAAGGAGTTGTGACAATTCTAAAGTGTCTGCTATCTATGTAATAATCAGAACAGTTTGATTTATTATATGGTCTAAGATTTAAGCAGCCCACACTGCCTTAAACTGACTAGGTGGATTTGTTTCACAGTTTGTGGGTTGTAGGAGCTCCAGATCCTGAAATGTATGGTCACATGCACTGAACAAGTGAGAAAATTTAAACATAAACACCAGGTATAACCTGAGTACAGAAATTGTTTATAAATGTTGAAACACTGCTAAGCGAATGCAGATATTACCCCAAATACAAGTGTTAGTTTTATTAAACATACAAAGCACCCAGTAACTTACCTTAATCTGTTCCTTAAGATATTCTGCTCTACTCATCAAACTCTTGATCTGCAGATAAAAGTGTACAGAAAGAGATAATTACAAACAGAAAAACATTTATTTCTTAATAAAAGGAAAAAAAAGTACTGGATCATAATAAGAATGGATATGATTATTATAGTATAATATTACAATGAACTTTGTTTCTACACTCACTGTCCATTCTCTGAGCTCCACCGACTGTAGAGGAGCAATTCGTATTTCTACGGTAACAGACTGTTGCTCTGCATACTTTGTTTTCCCCCTTTCGCCCTGTTCTTCAAAGTTCAGGACCCCCACAGAGCAGGTGTGATGTGGTGGTGGATCATTCTCAGCGCTGCAGTGACACTGACATGGTGGTGTGTTAGTGTGTGTTGTACTGGTAAAAATGGATCAGACACAGCAATGTTGCTGGAGTTGTTAAACACTCAGTGTCACTGCTGGACTGAGAATAGTCCACTCACCAATAATATCCAGTCAACTGAGACCTGTATCCACTGAAGGAAAGCTAGAGGACAGCCAACACAACTGTGCACTCTGACTATACGTCTACAAGGTGGACCAACATAGTGTCTAACTATGTTTAAAAACTCAAGAAGCACTGTTGTGTCTGATCCTGTCATACCAGTTCAACACAAACCACATCAGCATCACTGCAGCGCTGAGACTGCTCCACCAGCCAAACAATACCTACTTTGTGGTGGTCTTGAGCATTGAAGGATGATGAAAATGTCCTAACAACGTATGCAGAGCAACAGATGGACTAAAGGCCAAGGTAAGTAATGATTGATTGTTGTATAATATATATTAGTATCGTGTTTTTTTATTATTATTATTTAGATGAATAATATCAACTGCTTTTGTTTGTTTGTAGCTCATTGACTTACCGTAGTCCTTACATTGCCAGTGATTAAAGGAACACTAGGTAAGATTTGGAATTATACTCCTAGGCTCCCCTACAGCTTAAATTAAGGGGAGGGGGTGTTTGTGGGTGGTTTCTTACCCTCCCACAAATGTTACATAGTGTTACACAGTGCTGAACCCAGACTAGCAATAACAGAGGCTCTATTCTCTCTATTACAGGTCAGAAAATCATTGCAATAATTTTGAAGCTGTAGTTTTAAGGTAAAAATACTACATAGCGTTCCTTTAAATGTTAATAAAGCTGGACAAAATGACTGCAGACATATACCATAACAACAGTCTGCAAACAGCTGGGCTTCAGCATGGACTGTTGCAGATGGTTCAGTAGTTAGAAAACGTGTTTTCAGCATTATCTGCGTTCTCATTTACTTTAATGCCACTGATTAATTTTTGATGTGAATTTAATGATATTTGAGTGATAAGCAATCTTAGGATGCGATTATTTTAAGAGTAAAAACTGTGAGGAACAATAATCACACATGCTTCACGCACTGAAACCAGGGCTTGACAGTAAGCAATACAAACAGAGAGAGAGAGAAAGAGAAAGAAAGAGAGAAAGAGAGAGAGAGAGAGAGAGAGAGAGAGAGAGAGAGAGAGAGAGAGAGGAGACAGGGCTCTGCTTTTGGTTAACTGCTGCATCTGAATTTATTTAAGGGGTCATAAAATTTCAAATGGGAATACTCTAAAAACCACACTTTCATCTTACTCACTCACTCACTCTCACTCTCTCCCACTCTCTCTCTCCTTAAGAAGCAAAATGTTTATATGTAGAATTGTGCAGTGTTTGGACCCAGGCGAATTCCTCAGTTGTGTTTTTAACTACCGGCACCAGTTCAATAACATTCATGAATTATTGGGCTGTCACTATTGATTATATTAGTGATCATTTAATTTCAGTTAAAAAAGACAAAGTAATAAAACTGAAGTTCTCCTAGTAGAATAATACTATGCAGAGGCTTTCAAAAACTGCAAGTAAAATAATTTAGGAAGCCAAATCACAGGCATAACTAATGTTTCCTTAACTAACGTGTCTTATTGTAAGAGAGATGCTTAATCATCATTTAATATAAAATTCCATTAGCGTTGGTGCATTTAGATGCTTCATTTTAACTTTGTAACTGCTTAAGAAAAACTGGCAGGTCCTGAACTTACCAAAACATTATTGCCATCACAACTGGTCATATATATGAGAGATGTCTCCATAAGAGACAATAACAGAGACACGGGAGCTAATATTCTGTGTGCCATTGAGATAGATATATGAAGTCACTGGATTTGTTAACAATGTTTATACAGTGTGTACAATTATCTAAGCCCTTAAGCACTTAAATGATAAATAATCATATATACGCATATTTAACCCACCTCACTATGGAGCAGCTCCCTCCTGCGCCCCTGAGACTCAGCTGTTGCGGAAGAACATAGGAACAGACAGAAAGAGAATTAATTTCTACACAAACCACAGCGCACATTTTTGACTGTACAATATATTACATTCATTTCAGAAGTGTACAGTATGTTTTTAAACTTCTTATATTCTATATAATGCTATACACACACACACACACAAGCCTGCACTCTTCATGCCTGATTTCAAGTGTGGGCTATATAAGGGTATAATCCTCACTTGTGTAAATCCTTAACAGAAGAGAAGAGGCTGCTCCTGCAGCAAAGGGAATAGAAACTATTCGCTATTAATAGCCAGAAGACATGTTAAAGAAGCAGGTGTCTAAACATTTCTGACCATAAAATATAGTTAAACAGGTGGTACTGACTACTCACTGAGTGCAAAGTTTATCTGTTGCTCTGCATACTTAGTTTGCTGGTGGCGGTGTGTTATTGTGTGTTGTGCTGGTATGAGTGGATCGGACACAGCAGTGCTGCTGGAGTTTTTAAACATTTCTGTGTCACTGCTGGATTGTAAATAGTCCACTAACCAACCAGTGTCCTGTGGGCGGTGTGCTGTCTCCACTGATGAAGGACAGATGAGCTACCGTCTTGTATTTTACATGTTCAAGGTGGACCAACAAACACTGCTGTGTCTGATCCACTCCTAATAGCGCAACTGACCATTTTAGAACAGGGTAAAAAAAGTTGTGTATTAACGCCAATGTTTTTTGCTTTATATCAATAAAATTAGAGACAGTCCATATCAGCTGATATTATCAACCCTTTGATTAATCAGTTCAGCTTTAACACCTTCCTAAAGCATCACATTCTTGTCTCCAAGTGAATCAAATAAATACTTCAAGGAACAGTAAGTCAGATTTGGTATTTTTGCTCCTGTGCTCCCCCTGCAGGATCGGGGTTGGGCGAGGGGGGTTAGATATGTAACCTGTCTTGTTTGAGCTTGTTTTAAAAATCAAACACTGGACCCCAAACACTTGTTGACCTTTGGGTTAAGGGGGAAATTGTGGAAAATGTGGAAGAAAACATTATTCGTTCCACTGTTCCTTTAGCAATCGTAAGATCACATTCACAGCTCACAACGCTAGCCCACCCCTGCTAACTTCCATTCATTATTAACAGCATTTTTTTGGCTAAAGTGCTCCTCATGTGCTCTCACTGTGGATTGGGTGGTCTCGAGCCTTCCCCCAGCCCCTTTATCCCCAGGGCGGCTGGCTCGAGCGCTCGAGTGCTTTGAGAGATAACAGTTTTCATTTGTTTCCAGTATTTAATAACAGTGAGAGAGGAGGAGAGCTGCGCTGAATGGGATCCATATGGCAGCGGAACAGTACCACACACACAGCCCTGGCACAGGCTCGTGCTCTCCAAACCACTCACACACCACACATCTGGCTTCCAACTCTCTTTTTAGCAGTCTTTCTAACACTCTCTTCTCTTTCTCCATCTCTCACTGCAAGTCTCCAGAACTCATATTCTGCTTCTCTTTCTACTCAGACTTTTGCGTGTTTGTGTTTTGGGTTCGTTTCACCTGATTTCACAGCATTAACGAGGGCAAGTACTGATGTTGGCTGATTAGTTCTGGATCTCAAACTCATCCCATTAGTGTTAGATGGATGGCTGTAACTCCATAGAATACAGTTCCAGTGCTCCACAGCCCAGTGCTGGAGGTTTTTATACTCCTCTGGCCCATGACTGGCACTGAACATACTGATCTGAAGCTCATGTGCAGCTGTTCTAAAAATTCTCATTTTGTTTCATGGTTTTCTGTGGAGATTCTGTGGACACCAACAGTGTGTGTACATCTGTGATTTAAAATAGCTGACTTCACTTACTATAAAGGTGCCTACAAACCTCCGGACATGGTAGTGTTTATATATACAGAAAGAGAAAGATAGAGACAGAGAGAGAAGCTCTCACCAGCCAGGGCCAGCAGCAGCTCTCCCAGACTCTGCTGATAGAGGTCCAGTGTTTCATAATCCTCCAGCCCACACTCCTCCTGTACAACACAGTTCATTACAACAGTGGACCACTTAGAACACTCATTATACACAGAGCACTGAAGGCCATCACCTTGGCTACAGCAGTAGCAGCGAGATCCAGAGCTGCCAGTAATCTCGGCTGGTCCCTGGACATTTCTGGAAAATAGTAAAGCAAATGAAAACAATCTGACAGTCAGGATGTGGAGAGCTTGACTAATGGTGTAGGAGGGGCCCATATTCAATGACAATATTTCATCAAACTGTGATGTGATGGTTCTTTCATTTCAAAGAGATCATAACATTAAATATTGTTGCAATATTAGTTAGGGTTAGGATTCATTTTGGATATGTATATATATATAAATCTTTAAAGCCTTGCATGGCCTTATTCCTTTTTAATTGTCTGTCTTACTCCATCATAATGGTCCATCATGCAGTTTAAAGTCCTCTGGCTCAGGTTTTATTAGCTGTTCCTCTCTTCAGGCTTTCCACTATGAGTGGCAGGTCTTTAAATGTGGCTGCCCCTTCCTTACGGACACACTACCTCCAACTATTCACTCCTGTTTTCCTATTTCCATCATTAAAACACAGCTAAAAACATTTTTTCTGACTATTTCCAATCCCTCTAATTAATCTTTTTTTTTTTGCCCTCAAATAGTAAAACATCCTTAGGTCATATGAAAGGTCCTATGTAAGGTTAAACATATACATTTATATAAAAGAGCTTATAGGCCACAGAGACTTGTTAATGACCATAAAAAGTAGACATCCAGCACAAACTAGCCATCTTTAAAATCTCCAATTTATAGCAGTGATCACATTTGTTCTCGTCCAACTCACAACAGCAGCTCATAAACCTACGCTGAGGTATTCTGAAGAGGTTGAAATGATATTTGAATCATTGGCTAACAAAAGACTTCAGCGGGAGTTGCAACAAGTGAGGAAAAAATAACTAACCTGTTAGAACAGAGGCATGAAGCCATACGCATGGATGGGTTAGAGAATGAGTTTTGTGACATCACCGGCTACATTTCACTGGGGAGCTATGCTAATGGAAAAGGGACAAGGGACCAGAGCTAAAAGCGTGTTGAGCCGTGCTGAGCCAATTAAGAATTATCAGTCCGCCTATTAAGTTGTGACCTGTTGATATTGCAAAACGTCACATCAGATTCCAAACCGCAAATTTTGCTGCTAGACCTTTTAGCAAGTTATTTAAAAAACATTACTAGCACTAAATCTAGCACAAGCCGTTAGAACACTAGGACTGACCATCAGTGGGAGACAGGTCTCTCTTCCTCCTGCTCACTCTAGTGAACTGTAAAAGCAGGCTACAGAAGGCTTTTGTCTTTTGCCATGACTGCCACAAACCTTATTTATACACTTATTAATTTCATTTATTAAAAGATGATCACAGATCTGGATAGAACAGTCATTCAGTTAAAGTCAGGACCCAGCCCAACATTTTATGATGCCCATTATAGAGTAATGTGCAAGTATCTTGACCTACCTCTCCCCTGTGAAGTAAAGAATAAAGAGAATACTGGTTGTGGTAAGACTGGCAGAAATCTTATTTACCTCTTAACATACTCCTGAATGAGTTGGCATTCTCAAAGCTGATCTTGTTGTCTGACGCCACCAGAGCTTTGAGTTCTTCAGCTCGAGACACATACTGGTTGACCTGAAAGGTTTCAGACACTAGATTAGCCTTTAGCTGGACTCTAACTGCTGTACTCACAAGCTTAATGCCATAATAATCAGATCATCAGAAACACCTGACCTGAAAGGAAAATAATGAATGATCAATCACCTAATTCAGAACATCTCTGAATAAGACGTTTAGAAGTGTTCTGAATCAGGTGATACATCATTTATTTACGACCATTCGTGCTAGGGTCGATCATATATAAAACTGTACTCACCTTTTGTCTAAGAGCCTCTTTCCTCTGCCTATCTGGCTCATCTGAGGAAAGAAAAGATCAGTTTAGACCTATTAAACAGAACAGATCATGTAGAATAAAGGCACCTATTCATGCAAGTGATAAGATATTTCGTTACAGTGAAACTGACCAAATTCATACAGTAAAGGCATGAAAAATGCAACAAATCAGCTTGAAATTCCACCTACAGTGTATCTTACTCTCAGGGGTTATTATAGTATACAGACTTTTTTGTTTTTGGAACGCTGCCCAGGGCCTGATTAAGTCTTCACTTTTTCTGTATTTATGAAATGTCAGGGGGCCCACATTCCGCATCATTCCCTCACGTATACAGTGCATGTACAGCTATACTATGCCAAACTGCACCTAATGTTGATTTTTTAAGTGAAAATACATCTTCACATTTTATGCACAACTAATTTTTATTTGCTCTATGATATATAATGTGAAAATAAAATAAAAAAAGAACATAACATTTTTACCCTGTGCCAAACAGCCAGTACGCTGACACCTAGTGACACCTTACTCAGTTTTAAACATGGCTGTCTCATGTGGGAGACCCAATCTAGGGAGCATAAACTCATTCATTCAGAGTCTATAATTTGACTCTCCATCTCGTGTGAGTTACAGTTTAGAAAAAAAACAAATAACGATAAAAAAATCCTTTGGTAAATAATTTTAGCCACTTATTTTTGCTAAAGTAATGACTTACAGAAATTGAAACTGTGCACCAGCCTTTTAAACTAGAAAATCAACTAAATATGTTATTATTCCAGGGCACCCAAAGCCCCTCAGTGTAGTTATGTACAGAGTGGGAGAAATTTATAAAGAATCTTACAGTGAATGGCAGGTACAAAGTGCTCCAGAGCACTGCAGTAGAGAGAGAGTGCAGCAGCCCTTTCACCCTCCTGATCCATCTGGACTGCCTTTGTAACCAGCTCTTTCTACAAGAGACAGAGTGAGAGAGAGAGAGAGAGAGAGAGAGAGAGAGAGAGAGAGAGAGAGAGAGAGAGAGTGTATTTAGCAGTGGTAAACAGTAATACAGTAATAGTTATTTGGTATAGTACATAAGTAGTTTTGTCATGTGTTTGTACTTTTTCATTTTTGTTGACTTTTTACTTTAACTCCATTACATTTCAAAGTAAAAAACAATCTTAGCTTTTACTCCACTACACTATGAATTAATTTTGGATGTGTGCATAAAATTATAACATGTCTGAACAAATTTTCATGCTCCCCACAGGGAACGCTCCACTGTTAGAAGACAGACGGAAACAGTCAGAGCTCTAAGAGCCTACGGTTTCTCGATTAAAAAAAACAAGTAAAAACAAAGGCAACTGGTGTGAGTACGAGTCTGTAATAATCACTTCTTTCAGTTCTTAGAACCTTTATGAATTAATGATTTGTACAGTTTAGTATTCAGCTGTGTTAGAGCCATATCACGTGGTTTATGGATCTGTATATATAACAATTAATTGCATTTAATGTAAAGAAATTCCTGCTATGTAGCATTTTTTAACTTCTGTCATGAGTCACTGTCATTTTATAAAAAACTTTAACAGAATTCAAATTTCTAATAATTAATTAAACAAAAAAAACATAGCACAATATAATCTACTTCTCGTTAAAGAAAAAGAAAATCTCTGAAATTAAAGAGCGCCAAATATCACAACCCCAGAATATGTCCTCTTCAGAATATACTCTTCAGTCATATCACTATGAGTTATGTGTATCATAAACCCTTCCCTCTCCTCCCCACTTTATGTCATTGCCACTTGGTTCTACTTAATGGGAACTGTTTGGCTTTTATGCTTATGATAACTTTAATAGACATTAGTGTCAAACTATCATCAAACTTAATCATATTCTATTAAAATAATTGGTGAATCAAGAATGACACTAAATTATTTCGAGACTCGTGTTTCAAAAATTATAATAGAATGTTAGAGCCATAATAAATTGTTATTTTTTAATCAATACTTAAGTATGTTTGTTTCCACTAATATTTTACCTCAAGCATCTCTACTTGCACTCAAGTAAATGGTTTATGTACTTTGTCCACCGCTGGTATTTAGCTTGTTTTTGCCACAAAAATCAGAGCTCTCTTCACATTGCTGTGTATGGATGTAATTACAGGCCTTTTATTTATGCCTAAATGTAAATGCATAAGCAAACACGACAAACATATGGTCTAAAACCCTATTATCCTCTCAGTTAGGGTTTGTCGTGGCTCTGCTTGTCATCCAACAGCTGTTTTACACTTGTGCAGCATAGCACACTGCAATCAAACCCTACCAGATCATTAGAATGACTAACAACAAACAAAAGGGTATGTTAGTGAGAGATGTATAAGCACAGACACACACTCACCGCTTTGCCCAGACTCTCTGCACTGGGCATGTGCTCCAGATCCACAAACGGGTGCAGAAAGAACTCATCGAATGTTATCCTTTTATCTGGGGATCTCTCCAGAAGCCGGAGCAACAAGTCCCTGCAGTCCCTGGATACTCTGGCTCCGGCCGGCAGCTTAAAACCAGAAACATGAATCATAACGATTGGTGATGTTCCTCACCTTTAATCTTAATTACAATATTTGAACATTGAGAAACCTTGATGAGTTTAGCAGTAACAAGTGTGCCACCTTGTAATAACACAAGCTAAACTACAGCCTTTTCAGCATCAGTATTACTACAGAACTCTGCCTCAGTTTACCTCGATGGGTTTATCACTGCGGATCTTCTCCTCCAGTTCAGCATAGGAGCGGGATGCAAATGGTGCTCGGCCGAATAAAGCCTCTAAGATACAACACACATAAATATAAATAATGTAAAACAGGGACAGTCCATATATGTGTACTATTTCAGCTTCAAATAACACCCAAACCTGCTACTGTGGTAGATGTATTGGTTTATTTAGATCAAAAAAGAAAAAAATAATAAAAAACTCATCCAAGACATGCTTGGTGTCGGAGGTTTGCTTCTCTAGTTCTGCACTGAAACTATGAGGCTAATGTAGTTAAGAAGTTATGGATCCTACATTTGGTTTAGGCTCTATATATATATATATATATATATATATATATATATATATATATATATATATATATATATATATATATGGGATCTGGAGCTCCTACCAAGCCACAAACTGCAAAATAGAACTACAGTGACAGAGAGTGCGAAGACAATGTTAAACAGAGCAAAACAAACACAAGTGCGGAGAAATAAGTGTACTGTTTAAATGGCGCAGCAGGTAGTGTCTCTGTCACACAGCTCCAGGGACCTGGAGGTTGTGGGTTCGAGTCGAACTCTAGGTGACTGTCTGTGAGGAGTTTGGTGTGTTCTCCCTGTGTCTGTGTGGGTTTCCTCCGGGTGACTGCCTGTGAGGAGTGTGGTGTGTTCTCCCTGTGTCCGCGTAGGTTTCCTCCGGGTGACTTTCTGTGAGGAGTGTGGTGTGTTCTCCCTGTGTCTGCGTGGGTTTCCTCTGGGTGCTCCGGTTTCCTCCCACAGTCCAAAAACACATGTTGGTAGGTGGATTGGCGACTTAAAATTGTCCGTAGGGGTGTGTGTATATATATATATATATATATATATATATATATATACATACACACATGCACACATGCACATGTTCTCGTTTAAAGGAACAGAAGCTGAAACCGGACTTTCTGAACAGGGCATTTTAGAAACGGAAAGAACATTGCTGTGATCTTTGATCCCTGTGGTATTTTGACCAAAGCTTTTCAGCTTTTCACAGACGTTTCATTAAGGCCCCAGAACTGTTATCTTGTGGTTACACCACTACTTGGCTAAAAAACTATTTGTGTTGAGGTATAAAATTGAAAGGAAATTTGCTTACAATATTTATGTTTGAGTCTACATTTAGGTCAACTTTATTTCGAGAAAACAACAGGGTTTTTTTGCTTTAGGTTTGAGATTCAGAACAAAAACAAAACAGCAAACACAAGCCTCTCTTACCATAAAGGATGACCCCTACAGACCAGAGGTCTACTCTGGCATCATACTGTCTCCTGCAGACTATCTCTGGAGCCATGTAGAGTGGAGAACCCCTCAGAGCGCTCTGCTCATCCCAAGGAGACATATACTGAGCAAAGCCAAAGTCTGACCACAGGGAGAAAATGAAGATGATAAGCTTACAGAGCAGAAAAAACATCTGGAAACAAAATCTGTAATCAAATAAAACCACTGCATACACTAAAACTACTACATAATATTACAAATTTCAATCAGCTTTTTTCCCCATTATCCTTTTTCATGTTATGTGTCTGTACTAAATGTATGTTAAGCAAGACAGGTCCCCCCTCCCCCATGTACAGGACCCATTCTATGGAGCACAAACAGGTTTATACATGAACACATGAGAGCTGCATGTTCATTAATACTGTTTTGTTATTTTCAGAGGCGCCAATGACCTTCAGCTCCACTTAGTTGACAGTAGATCAGTTCTTATTTAATTTTAAATAATTACAAACATCTACATCGGCACATCTGCATAACTGTGAGGACTCAGATGCTGTGATTACCTGCAAGTTTCAGCACATTTCCACTCAGAAGAATGTTCTGTGGTTTGAGGTCCAGATGCGAGATGTTCTTCTCATGGAGGAACTTCAGAGCACAGGCTGGGCACAGTGTAGAGTCAGAGAGGCTTTAAGAACAGAGCTAACACAAATCTCAGTGATCACAACTGCTTCTTATATAAGGTTCTGTTCAGTGTGTGAGTTCAGTGAAATAAGCTCTATGTTGTGTGCTTTTGGAAATGCCAAAGCAAGATTGTTATCATATAGAAAACTGGCTCTGATTTTGATGACTGTCAAAGACTTGTCCAAGACTCAGAACAGCAGCTCCATCTGCTGGACAACGTAGGTTTCACAAATGCCAACACAAAACAACACTTTCTAATAACAGTATGGAGCGGGACGGTGGCGTAGCAGGTATTGTCGCAGTCACAAAGCTCCAGGGACCTGGAGGTTGTGGGTTCATGGGGGCTCATGTTGTGGGTGTGTTTTCCCTGTGTCTGCGTGGGTTTCCTCCAGGTGATCCAGTTTCCTCCCATAGTCAAAAATCACACATTAGTAGGTAGATTGGCAACTCAAAAGTGTCCATAGGTGTACGTGTGTGTGTGTGTGTGTTGCCCTGTGAAGGACTGGCGCCCCCTCCAGGGTGTGTTCCTGCCTTGCGCCCAATGATTCCAGGTAGACTCCGGACTTACCGTGACCCTGAGCTTGATAAGCGCTTACAGACAATGAATGAATAATAGTATGGAAAAATAATTGGCTTCATTGACTTTTTGTTGTGTCACCTTTTTAAAACTAGATTAATTATACTAATAATTATTATAGTAATAAATAAAGTTCTATCCTATTGCTAGGTCTTCCACAATCACTTGATGCTGCCATAAAAACAGCCAGCAAGCCTCTGTTCATTTGACTGGATCTTAACATTCTTGGAGGAGAATACTGATAGTGCCAATGTTTAAAGAGAGGCGCCTCCTGAGAGCACTTAAACACATTTAACAGCAGCTCGACTGTTATTCTGCCGTCAAAGAAAACTCTTTCATTTTTTTTCTGTATGTGATAATGGATTTCTCAATGTGTGCAGCATTTATACCAACTGCAGTGCTTTGTGATATTTCAGATCTTTCTAAAATGATTTTCTGACCTATCTGCTGAAGGAAACGACGAGCCACTCTCTCGGGCAGAATCCTTCGGCTCCGGATGAAGCGTGATAAATCTCCACCTGAGCACCACTCCAGAATCAGGTAGATATTCTCATTGTCCCACTGCAGTGCACGCACACACACACACAAGCCCACATTAGGCATAATAAATTACTTGCATTTAAGCCATATTATTACTTAAATGTAAACAGATTTTTATTTCCACTGAAATGCGGTTGTAGTAATTTATAATTTGATACATTAATAACATGAGAAAAGAGGGTAAAATATATATATATATATATATATATAGACATATTTAAAATAGCAGCAGTGCAGGCAGCCTGGCCGGCTCTGTGTCAGACTCTGAGTGACAGCTGAGTAAATAGGTAGTGGCCTGGTATTGCGTAGTACCCCTCATTATGTTTCCATCAATATTAAAGCCGTTACCTTTCCTTCCTAAACACATCTGCCACACACCAGTCCTGAGGGTCGAGTTGGACTAGGGGTGGGCAATATTTCATTCTGTTATTGTTGATAAATTTGCTTTCCTGGGTATAAGATGGAAGTGGTCAGCAGGTCTAGAACATCCAGCATGGATTGTAACAAATTTAAATATAACCTTCAGCCGTACACAATAACTGCGTAAACAGCATGGAAACGGGTTTTACACCATTTACTTTTAACACCAGTTACCTTTTTACATTTTTATGCTGTAATCTTATTTTTATTAATTTCTGTTTTTGCAAGAGGTATGTGTTTTTTACTCAGAAAAAATATATAGTTCTCCACTTTGAACTGATTAATATTGATTAATATTACACAAAAAGAAAATGCTTTTTGCGTGTACCTGAAAGTCCTTAAACTGCACAATATGTGGATGGCGAACAGTCTTCAGGATCTCAATCTCTGTCAGAAGGTTCTCCATCGAAGTTTTGTTGAGGGTCTTCTTGCTCACCACCTTCACGGCCACCGCCTCTCTGTTGTCCGTCTAAACACAGATATGTGTGTAGTAAAAGCCAAAGTAACTAGACGTCTGGAATTAATACTGAATATTTACTATACTGAGTGTGATACTGAGGTTCTGACTCTTGTACAAACATGTTAAGGGGGGCTAATCTATGACAGCATCTGTTAGCTCCTGGTAATAGTTGTAGCATCTCTAGAACAGCATTTAAATAGCCGTCAAGGATCTTATTAAGCTGCAGAACCAACTGTGTGACTGTACAGTCTAAATGCTGGTGGGTTTTATACCCCATTTGCATTTTGGAGTAATATATATATATATATATATATATATATATATATATATATATATATATATATATATATATATATAAGGCCAGTAGTAACGTGGTTACTGCCTTTATTTGGAATTGTTAAGACTTGCTGACCATTGGCTGTAGTTGAAAATGACTGATATTTGCCCCACCCACTCACCCCTTTCACTGGTTCTCTGGCCTGAAGCGGATATAAATGGATCAGGGTCTCACATATTCAAAAAACAGTACTGAAAGGTTGATGTGAATCAACCACAGAGGGGTTGAGCTGTGGCTTGAGACAGTTTTGCAATGGTATTTGGCTGCTATGGTAAGACAGTACCATTTGATGCTAGGAACTTACCTGCGACACAGTTTTTTGCTGTGGGTTAGTGACATGTGACAGCAGTAACAGCGGCTTGCTGCCCGCATGGGTTTAAAATAGATTTACTGAAAAAAGGGGTTTGGGTGGTCTTTTGGGTAGTTTAGTGTAAATAAACATTACTACATGTCACAAGTATTTTACATTAAATCATTCAAATTGTGAGACTATTTAAGAAAACAGGATTTCTGAGTTTAGCCAGACAAATTAAACCTAAGGTCAAGCTTATCCAATAGGTAACAAGCTGAGGATTCAAGTTCAGGCTTAGGTTGTGGCTAACTCTGAAATCCTACAGACCTACCTTCCTGTAGGCTTTGTAGACCATTGCATAGGTGCCACTCCCAAGTCTCTCCGTCAGAACGAAGTCAGAGAGCTTGGGTGGAGCAAAGGCCATGATTCCCTGGACAGGACACACCCACCAGCTAATCAGAAGAGAACACAGCAGTCACTGGATCTATTTATCATTACCAACAACACATGATTTTGCTTTACACTAGATTGTAGAACATGTCTGTGAGGATTTGATGGCATTCAGCCAGGTCAGGTGCTGATATTGGATGATTTGTTATGCATCAGAAACACCCTTCTACTTCATCCTAAAGGAACAGGCTGCCCATTGCTCCACAGCAGGGAGTTTACACTTATTGCTGAGTTATGGCACTGAGGGTGGTGTTATTAGGCTCATGTGCAGCTGCTCCATTTGGTTTCGTACTAAGAGGATAAATACAACATCCAAAATGGCTGCCCCGTATACAGTACTGATAAGGGATATTTGTAAACTTCTGGATAGGTAGTGAGACTGTATATGCGCAGTGCATTCTGGGTATTGTAGTTCGAGCTGGACGACAACACAAAAGGGACACATTCACAAAATACACAAAATTATTTCAGGGCTGAGATACGAAGTGCTGTACTGTTGTGCACTACATCACAAAGTATGACACATTAAATTGCAGTTTTAAGGTGGAATGGCTCCTTAAATCACAAGGGAGCTAAGAATAAACCCAGAAAGACCAAAAGTCCCAGAAGAAATGTCTTTTATCTCTTCCCCTGTTGAACAAGCTCGGCCTTCTCGGTGAGTTTAACCATCTCTGAGCGTTTAAATTAACTCTGAATTCCCGCTGTGTGAAAGAACCTCGCGCCCCTGAGCAACAAATACGACTCTGTCGTGTACCGATTCTGTTATAGCGGAGTGGACCCTGTGGGCTGTTAAACAGCGAGTACTCAGAGGTATTTACCGTTGCCTTCCCGGTCAGTTTCTGGAGGGTCCACTGCGAGGACCGTGGGGTACCATCCAGTGTTTTCTTCCTGTGCATGCTGGTTGACAGCTGATGACGTCAGCGCGTAGTAGGCGGCGCTCCGGCGCCCTCTGGCGGACACGGACACTGTTACCCGGACTGTACACCACAGAGTCCTACCGGGTGCTACCTAGAGTTTCCCACATGTTATTAGGTTGGCCACATAACATAATACGTCATTCCCACGCCTTAATTTATTTTGAAGAGATGTAATTTGCAGGGCTCTGTAGACATAAGTGAGTCAACACTTTATTTATCTAGAAGGAAGTGGCCGCTTCACTGTATCTAACTTATTACACAATACAGACTTTGGCTTACATTACTAAGACATAAGCAGGGTAATAGGTGTATTAATTCATGCATTCATTCATTGTCTAAAACTGCTTATCCAGTTCAGGGTTACGGTGGGTCCGGAGCCTACACGGAATATAGAAGTCTTTTTGACACAAATTTACAAGAACAAAATATACCTATATGTTTATTTGTACATAAATGACATACTAATGGAGAGGTGTATTGTAACAACTCAAACAGCAAGACATAATTTCTCATGTGTGTGTGTGTGTGTGTGTGTGTGTGAGAGAGAGAGAGAGAGAGAGAGAGATTTGGGCTGTAGGTTACCCAGTGAACAAGGAACGTCCCTGGACGTTCAAAATAGGTCTAAAAGTAGTCTGTCCGTCAAGCACATATTTTAAACGTCAATGGACGTTCAAAGTCTATCTTAATAAGTTAGTTAAGTGGTGACCAGCTGATAACGTCAGTGGACGTCCAAAATGCATTTTATACAAGTAATTTATTTCGGGACCAATTAATAACGTCAATGGACGTCCAAAATACGTCTAATAGTCGTCTTTTCAATGTCTGTGTTTGGACGTTTTTTCAACTTTCATTTTCAACCTTAAGAGAACGTTGATTAGACGGCAGTTATTTCAACGTTGAATCAACGGCTAAATGTTTACTTGTATTAATTCCAACGCACGTTGCAGTTCACAAATGTCCACAAGATGCCGCTGTTTCCAAAGACGTTTTCTAATTGACAACCAAGTGAACGGGATTACTGGCCCCCGGTGGTCAGAGTGAGGGGCATTTAAAGCATGGCGGAGCGCATGGCGGAGCGTTTGTCCGCTCAGGAGCGGCAGATCGCAGCTCTTGTACGGGAGATCGAGTGCCTGCGGGACGGGCTTCTCTCCGCTAACGGCGCCGCGGAGCTGGGAGACAATGTCGAGCTCTGCAGCCTCCGCAGCGAGAACGAAAAGCTCCGTTACCGGCTTCTCCACCTCCGCCGCGGCCTGCAGGAGGAGCAGGAGCTGGAGACGGCTAGAAACAACGGGAAGAGCAAAGACACGCACCCGCAAA
Source organism: Hoplias malabaricus (assembly GCF_029633855.1). NCBI lineage: Eukaryota > Metazoa > Chordata > Actinopteri > Characiformes > Erythrinidae > Hoplias > Hoplias malabaricus. The sequence goes on from NC_089810.1 coordinate 30,149,145, forward strand.
AACAGCAGGCTTCGAGGGAAACTACAAAAGAAAGCGCACCTCAAAAGGTCGGCGCAGCTTTGGGCAGGACCCAAATGGCTCCGGGCGCTCTCCGGAGTGCACTAGGTCTTCTGGGCCCGGGCAGAAAAACAACATGTAACTAACCACGAGCCGTTGGAGATTTAGCTATGCGTACACAAATCCAAATTATTGTTAGGCTTTAAAAGCCTTTATGTTCGCCCACTGCACTACACAGCTCCCTATGTAGTGCACTAGGTTGTGAACTGACAGCCATTTGAGACCTAGGCTTTATTTACAAGGGTTGTGCGATATATCGTCTGTACATTTTATCACGATACATTGTTGAAGATAAGATGAAGGGCAGCATTTTGTAGATGCTTCTTTTATAGCATCAAATTTGTACTTGATCCCACTAATGTTAGTCACTGCATGGCGTCAAATCCTCAAAGTGTTGTTCTTGGGTTTATTGTGGATCAGGAGACGAATTACAGGGTGGAACAGAAGCATAACACCCTCTGAATGTTAGCTTTTTTTCACATCCAAACTCCAGATTGCTGCACCACCCAAGACTCCTGAAGTACACAATACAGCAGAGAAAATCAAGAAGAAGGAGAAACCCAAAACAGACGGAAAAGTGGGAGAGGTATTTTATAAAACATACCCACAGTGAGCTCATAATCAACAGTGTGAACATGTTGCTCTGGTATTGCATCAGTGGCAGCTGCCCTGCTTTCAGACTGGATTTAGGGTGTCCCTATTTATACTGACCTGGGGACAGTTCTGTCTGGTCCCACTGTAACAGAAACGGGGTTTGAGTTGTGACAGAGGTTTTGGAAGGTACCAATACATATTGATGAGCTCCATGTGCTCTTTATATTTTTAGATACAAAACGCCTGATGGAACTGGATAGTTTTACTCACTCATTCCCTCAAACACTTACTTACTCACATTTAACAACATTTGACAAAGGTATGCAATAAAAGATAATGTTTAAAAATGATTAAAACATCTAAGTAATACCAACCTTTAAGCTGTTAGTCAATCCTTATCTAATCAATATCTAATTTAAAACGTCAAAGGAGTTAAAAAAGAAAATAAGACATGAGTTAAGTTCCATAGCCAGATAATATTAGCCCCAGATTAATGCTTCTTTTCCCTGCTGCAGTTGAACCCTTGGCCCAGCTTCATACCTGAGCGTCTAGAGCTTTACGAGAGACTGAAGAAAGAGAGCGATGCCATTCTGGCCAAGCAAGCTGCTAACAGTCAGCCCATCTCTGTCCAGTTACCGGACGGACAGAAAGTGGAGGCCCATTCCTGGATCACCACACCATACAAACTGGCCTGTGGCATCAGGTAATCAGTGTTTCTTTTCAGTTACTGGGATAGTTGGTCTAAATGTAATATGATTTCCTCTTGTCCCATGTGGAATCAGTGTGTGACACGCTGGGTGTTTGTAGTTTTAGCTATGAATCTATTGCAGTGAACACAATAGAAGCTTGTACCACACTTCAAGAAAACGGCATGTCTTAATCATCACTCATCTCAAACTGTCCGAACAGGAGGAGCTGTATGTTTTAACATGAACACCTGCAATACGTGCCCCGGGCTTTACACAGACTTTATACTGCAAACGCCAATCCGGAACTGACACTCCAGAGATTCTCCGGAGGCTTGTGAAAGGCACACTAAAGTGTCAGAAACCACATACAAAATCTATCATAAACCCACTGAACCCCTTCTGTAATGACATCATAGTCCATCGCAGATTAAGACATACATATATCTGTTTTTTTTTTCTCTAATTGTCTCATTTGTTAAATGTGGTTGTTATAGTCAGGGTCTGGCCGATAACTGTGTTATTGCCCGAGTGGACGGCGAGCTGTGGGATCTGGACCGACCGCTGGAGAAGGACTGTTCTCTGGAGCTGCTGCGCTTCGACCATGAGGACGCTCAAGCTGTGAGTCTCTCACCACTTGGACATTCAGAGCAGCCATGTTAGACATGCTGGGGCAGACATGTGTAACTTAGAGGGAAGGAAACCTGTTTATTCTGGACTTTAGCTCAAAATAAACTTATAAAAACGTCTCTGTAATTTTACAATGAATAATTTTCCATGTTAGTGATTTGTTTACAAATTTCAATTCATTTTGTAGTTAGCGGAACAGCCCTTTAATGATTCTTGACCACAATTGTTCTCACAGCAAAACAGACAGCTCCTCTCTTAGATTTTCATTAGGTCAACTGCATCAAGCTCCAAATGTTTTAGCTCCACTACTTTAAAAATTTGAGTGACCAAGACTTCGTAGCCAGCCCTAATCTATCATTCCTAGCTGATGGCATAGCAGCTATTGGGCTCCAACTTTGCTGAACCTTGCTGCTAGCACTGTGGCTATCTGGTTCCAGTGCTACTATTGCTCGCTGCTAGCATCAATGTGCTGCCGCTTCACTGCTGCTGTGCTGCTGCTTCATTGCACTCCAATGCTGCTGTACTTCACTGCTGAACCTGTCTGCTAGCATTGCCACTATTGGAAGCCAACTCCACCTTCTCTGTCTACTAGCATGTACCTTTCTGCTAGCAGTTTGAGGCTGAATTTCAAATTTCAAATCTGTTCCACCTTAAGTAATGTAACTTGCTGCATGTTTTAAGGTGGAATTCTAGGTTTGAGCCAACTGTAGATGGTTAGTGGTTTACGTTAAAAATTACTTGTAACCTCCTATTCGTCTGTCGTGTTCAAGACCAGGAACACCCCTTGTTGCTGGTTGACTAGAGTAGCGTTTTGTAGTTTGGGCAACCCACTTTTTTGTTTCCTATTTACAGAGCCAGGGCTGCGTACAAACATATTCGATTTTTTTTCGAATGTGCACAAACAGACCAGAGAGCAAACTGTGAAAAAGTGTATTTTTGCTTCTGTTTCTTTCAGGTGTATTGGCACTCCAGCGCTCATATCCTGGGGGAAGCTATGGAGCGCTTCTATGGGGGCTGCCTCTGTTATGGACCACCCATCGAAAATGGCTTCTACTACGACATGTTCCTGGATGGGCAGAAGTGAGTGGAGAATTTTTACTAGTGCTGTTAATATTAATACGTTAAGGCACATGGGGTTAATTTTTCTAACATTAATTTATCATTTTACCAAATTTGGCCACAACTTCTTCCCACAATTCACACTTTTTACTGAGATTAGTGACATATTAGCAGTTTTGTTTAGCAGTGTAGTCACAGCATTGCTACTGTTGAGTTCAGAAGTTATACTACATTTTATTTATGATGGAGTTTTTCTAAATATAATAAACTAACACTTCCTCTTCTCTCACTCTATATATTCAGACCAAACACTTGTTTCTAAATTGCTTAATCCCTCTGTTGAAAATAGAACATATATTCCTATATTAAAGCTTCAGTGTCTGATGATAAAACTCTTCTTGAAGCATTTAATGAGCAAATTAAGACATTTTAATTTAAAAATCAACAAATCTACACAGAGATATTATAGTAAAGTAAAAAGGAACAGCTTCCTCTAGCCAGTTTGTCATGTATAGTATATCACATTACACATTTATCTCCCATTATTTTTGTGGTTCATTTTTTTATCTATAGGCCCTGTTTATATATAGTTCCATTTTACACTTCAATGTCTATTATTAAAAGCTTCATTGTTATGAAGAGATAATGAGATTAATTATTGATTAATCGCAGCATATTGTGCAATTAGATTATTGTTTTAATCAATCCACAGTCAATCTTACTTATTACTAAACACAAACAGCCATTGACCTGTTAAAATGACGTAAGGCTGTGTCCAGGAACAGTGTAATTTTGTCAGTAGTTGACTGTCGGTTAAACACAAGTGAAATAACTGTAAAAGATTAATAAAGGCACGGCATTATTTTGTGTTTATTAGAGGAGTGTCGAGCATGGAGTTTGGAGACCTGGAAACACTTTGTAAAAGCATCATGAAGGACAAGCAGCCATTTGAGAGACTAGAGATCAGCAAGGAAACACTACTGGAAATGTTTAAAGTAAGGGAACAGTTTACACTATATTCTCTTATAAAATAATTTCTTTTTTTTTTTTTTTTTTTTTTTTTGTTATTAAATTTTACTAAGCCTGTCTGGCTTTTGCTTTACAGTACAACAAGTTTAAATGCCGTATCCTGAATGAAAAAGTGGACACACCCACCACTACTGTGTACAGGTAAACCAGCCTGCAACAGCTTCATTTAAAAAGCAGAGTGCTGTGCTTCTGTAAAATTATAAAGCTTGTTGTTCAGATATAGTTCACTTCTGAGTAACTCAGATGTCTTGTATGGACCTGATTATTCTTCTGTACATTGTAACCACTGTGATATTCACTAATCTAGATGTGGCCCCCTCATTGACCTGTGTCGTGGTCCTCATGTGCGTCATACTGGAAAGATCAAAGCACTGAAGGTCTATAAGGTATGAAAATATGAAAGATTGCTTGGTTAAAATAATGGAAATGGTGCAGTTCAGTTAATGTCTACTGTTCAGAATTAAATTTAAAAATACACACAAAACACAGATGTGCCAGGATTTGTTTTTACAGAGAGGAATACAGATGTTTTCATGTTGGAACTAAGATTGATAGTTATATTTTTGCCTAATAATATGTTGATATACCACAGCTTTTTGTGTATTCGTTTATTGGTTGTTTCATTTGTGGTAATCTGGATTGATCCATTTTTGCATTTTTAGTCTCCAAAATAATCTTTGGACTTGCATCAAAACTAGATCAGAGGTCATCAAATCCAGATGTTTGATCCAGGCTCCAGAGATTTTATAATGGCTGGTCGGTATGACTCTATACAAGGCCAGTCCGATGCATTAGTAGCTCTAGTGTGTCACCAGTCAGCCATTTTAAAACCTGGCCTTGAACCTGGATCAAAAATTCGGATTTGATTACCTCTGATTTAGATTATTGCAGGTTTTCGCATCCCATCTTATTTATTTTGTTTGTTTTCAGAACTCGTCCACATACTGGGAAGGCCGTTCGGACATGGAGACACTTCAGCGAATCTATGGCATCTCTTTCCCTGACAGCAAGATGCTGAAAGAGTGGGAGCGCTTTCAGGAAGAGGCCAAAAACCGAGACCACCGCAAAATTGGGAAGGTGAGAAAGGGTAGAAAGGGCATTTAAAAAATGTAAATGTCACTTTTTGAAGGGAGAAATACCCTTGTGATATTTCTCACCACTGTTGAGAGCACTCCAACATTTTAAATCTGTATTTCTGTTTGCTGCATCTGAGACAGGTACTAGTTAAAGGGACTGGACATATTGAAGTCAACATGTTGACTCTAAACTTCTAAAAGATGCCATACTGAATACTGTGCAGAAACATTTGAAATATGTAAACACTAATTCGAAGCTAGTCTTAACACATCAGGAACTAGACAGCTTTTGAAATGATTATATAAGGCTCTTGAAAATTTGTCATTTTATTGTGATCTGTTTCAAAATTGGCTGGTGCTGGAGTGAGGACTAGATTGTGAGAGATTGTTGACTGCTAGACATTTTGCCCAGTTGACAGAGGGGGTGCATTATTGCACTGAGAGGAGCAGGATGGTTATTTAGACGAATTGCCGCTATCTCGACCTCACTGTCCAAGCTTTTAAGTGTCAGGAGCAGTGGTGTCATGAATGAGAAACCTTGGATTGCTACGGCAGGAATGGGATTGAGTTTAGCGATAATTCCAGGTTCTGTTCGGGATCAGACAAAGGTCTTGTTTGAGTATGAAGGCCTCATGGTGAGAGCTTTAGTCCTGCCTTTACTTTGAAGCAACACACTGCCACAACTGCTACTGTGATGAACTGGGGAGCCATCGCATATGACAGTCAGACCTAGTAGTGATATAAGGGACACTAACAGCTCAGCGATATGTGCAGGACATGTCGGTCACATGTGTTCCTCTAATGGAAGGGCCTCCAGTGGGCATTTATGGGACCAGCTGGGATTCCAGCTTTGGCAACCTATGTATGTGCAGGATCTACAGGCCCAGCTGCAACATCTGTGGGCATATGTGTCACAAAATGCTATACAGAACCTGAACCTGTAAGAAACAACATACTAAATATCATCTTGTATCAAGGTTAGAGGTGGCCTAACAGGGGTCTAGAGCCAGTTTTGTATCTTTTCGCTCTAATATTATAGATTACATGTATCTTTATTACACACATGTAAAGATTCATTCAATCCTAAATACGACTCCTTGGTTGGTTTGGGTTTTTTAGGTCAGTGAGTATACAGATTTTTGGGCTGCCCACATTTATTCGATATAGACAGACCCACTATGTTCATGATGGGTTGGTACGTGGGCTAGAGTTAGGTTGAACAGGAGCTATGTGGGCTCTACTAAGGTGTGCTGGATGGTGAATGATATAAAATCACACAGTGAAGAATGATATTCATGCCTGTTTTGATGACATAAAGTGACTGCAGTTTGGTCTAAATGAGTATTTCAGGTTTCTCCTTTGCTCACAAGAAGATTCTCTCTCCTTTTCCTCTAAAGGGACTATTTTAAGGACACATGATGTAGTCGGACTATTGTGTGAATCCCCAATTAATGTTAAAGAATCCCCACCACATGACATGAATGTTATGTAGATGTACTCCAACATGTGTGTCATGCATAGAGCAAGTCCTCACTCTTTCTATCCGCCTTTGTGCAGAAGGGAAGTGAGAAGCGAAGACTCCTGCTTATGTCAGATTCTCAATTAAAGTGTGATCAATATCCTCCGCCATTCCCATGACGACCAGCTGGTTCTTAGAGAACAGGAAGTCTGCTCTTGATGTCTTTCTCCTCTCAGTAGGATGTGTAGCTGATTGCCTCCTAATTAAACCAAAGGAAGCACACAGAGGGGGTGGCACTTTTAGAGGATTCAATTTTCACGTAGGTACATCTAAAATAAGAAAGAAATGGAAGAGCACAGAGAGCCGTGTAATGCCGTATGTCGGTGTATCATTTTCTCTGTTGTGTCCTTGCCATGTGCCACAAATTTGGAAGTTTGATGGAGTTGAAAGGTTTTGGGAACAGTTTGTCTTTGAGTTGAGAGCAGATTTGATGCCATGTGTCACCTCGATTCCCTGTGGAGATGGAAAACTTCAGCTCCGCACGTCCTCCTACTGAGAACATGAGACATGGTTGTTAAGCCTCGACTTTCTTCTCTTCACTCTCCTTCTTCCTCTTTTTTTTTTCTTTCTCTCTCTCTCTCTCTCTGATGTTCCAGGATCAAGAGTTGTTCTTCTTCCATGACTTGAGTCCAGGCAGCTGTTTTTTCCTTCCAAGAGGGGCCTACATCTACAACACTCTCACTGAGTTTATCAGGGTAAGGCTTTTTTTCATGCTTCAAAGGAGCTAGGGGTCATCACTGAACCAGAGAACCATAAAGCAGGTCCCACACATGGTGGCAGCTTTATTTTAATTTGGTTAAGTACAGAAACCAATGCATCCAGGCCACTTGGTGTCAGAATAATGTAGGGTGATCAGATGTCCTGTATTTGGGACCTAAAATATGCATCTAGCCAGGATATTTATGCCGCTTTTCCACTGCATTTGGTCCGGCTCTACATGACTCGAAACTGCACGGCACGGCTTGGTATGCTTAAACCTTGTCCCTTTTCTATGGGCTCCACCACGAAATGGAGCCTATGACATCGCAAAACCTTGTCTCAACAAGAACTGCTGGCTTTGAAAACCACAAAAATGGCAGAGGTAAAGTTGGGCCCTGTTTACTCATCATGTATTTGCATGTTGTTTTAGTTATTTGGTATCTGAACACAGCTCTGTGCCCCAGTTTTCACAGATAGTTGATTCACTGGAAATTTCATCTGCCATCGGCCCAAGGAGCGAATAAACCACTTCAAAACACCTCGAGATAAAGTTACAAGTTGCTGTGAGTCCGGTTTAAACAAAAAAAAAGTGAAAGCTGCTGTAACTTTAGAGATTTTACAAGCAGCGAATTTGTGCTGAATTAGAATGAGCTCTGCATTCCGGAGCGAATGACATGGCTCTGGCCAATCAGTGCTTTGTAGGGTTTACACATTATCATTTAGTACCTACCCTGCACCGTTGGAACTGGGACTGAAAACTACTTACCAGCAAAAGAACCGTTGTCGAGTACAGTCGTGTAGGTTCCATACAGTGGAAAAGTGTTAAAGGAGTTAGAGCTAAGGACAAAATTGGGACACACTTTGTCTTGCACTTATCCAGGGGTTTACATCACTACCGCTTAAACGAACACTAGGTAAGATAAAAGAGAAAGAGAAAGGTGGTTTCCTACCCTCCTCCAAAAATTACATAGTGCAGATTCTGCAGTGCTGAGTCCAGAGTAGCAATGACAGAGCATCTATTCACACAATTACAGGTCAGTGGTGCCTCACAATGATTTTGAAGCTGAAACATTAAGGTAAAAATATTACATAGTGTTCCTTTAAATATCACTGCACAGTTTTTCATTTAATTTTAACCAAAAAAAAACGGGTGAAATCTCTGAATTATTAAACCCGGAACACCAGACAACAAGGAACGAAGCTGTGAACATACTACATAGTTCTATCAGTCAGACCTTTATGTGAAATGTTAGTACTTCTACATAAATGTCTTCCCAGCAGTGCCATGTTCCTTTATCTAGTATATATTACTTCTAGTATATAAAACGTTGTCCTTGCGTTTAATACAAATTTTAAAAAGCATCACAGTTAAATGTAATCATGTTGTTTCCCCTCATTATCATGGTTTTTTGTATGCAAACTAGTCACTTGCATATAATTTTAATACAGTGCTTCAGTGCTTTGTAGTTTGGTATGAATAGGAAATAACAGACTTTCCATGATAATAAATGGTCTGGAACTGTCAAAATGTTTTTTATATTTAATTTGTTATTATTGTTTAAGACTAAATGTTGAATGGAATGGAATCTTTTTATAAAGGGATTTGTTAGTTGTCTTGTTGAAGATTATTTTCTTGGCAAAACTCCCCCACCCCACCCCACCCTAGCCCAGTGCTGCCAACCTGCCCCAAGTGTCCTCTTTCACCAATGTTACTGCCTCTTACAGCCTTCTGTGGTCCTAGGTAAGCTGTGTAATAACTCTTAACCATCCAGCTCTATTCTGTATACAGGAGGAGTACTGGAGGAGAGGCTTTCAGGAGGTGGCGTCACCCAACATCTACAACAGCAAGCTGTGGGAGACCTCAGGCCACTGGCAGCACTACAGCGAAAACATGTTTTCTTTTCCTGTGGAGCAGGATGTTTTCGCCCTCAAGCCCATGAATTGCCCCGGACACTGGTATGAGCACAATAGAAATAAAGAGCAGAGAGGCTTTGGCTTCCGAAGCCATCTTTACACATAGATCATTAGGCAGGTTTCTGACAACTGCAGGGTCCTCTAGACACTCTCTAAGCTTCATTAGGGGTTTTAGAGGTAGTCTAGGTGTCTAGGATGCATCAAAATTTCAGTTCGCATATAAAATTTAAAAAAACATTGCCAGGTGCTTTCCTGTAGATGCCTTAACTCTAAATTGAATGAATGCAAACACTAGATGCTCAAATACATAGTGACATTACATTTAAAAGCCAAGTTAAAAGTAGCAACTAGGGCATATATGATGGTGTTTGATGGGGTAATTGTAATTCTATGAAAATAATACAATAATATTTAAAGGGTAACATGATTCCTACAGCAAAATATGTCCCTGTGCATCAAAGAATGTGTTCTTAAGGCTGCAGTGGGGGGTTTTATTAACATTTATAACATTTTCTTTCAACTGGTCACATTTGTTTTTGACATCAGTAAGCAATTTTAGAATCCATCATCATCATTTAAGTCTCCAAGTGACTGTCTGTGGAGTTTGGGGTGTTCTCTTTGTGTCTGCGCTGGTTTCCTCTGGGTGCTCTGGTTTACTCCCACAGCAGGTGGATTGGCGACTCAAACGTGTCCGTAGGTGTGAGTGTGTGTGTGTTGCCCTGTGAAGGACTGGCGCCCCCTCCAGGGTGTGTTCCCGCCTTGAGCCCAGTGATTCCGTGTAGCCTGATTGTGACGTATTCGACAAATTTCCAGTGTCAGAACTGAATATGAGCGTCGGGGGCGAGTAACGTTCATGTAGCGTGACATAATCAAACGTCTGGGAATTTTTGGGATTTTTGACCCAATGTGACATATTGTACGCCATGTTACTTGACGATGATCAATAGGAGGACAGAGTGCTGTCTGGCGCGCATGTGTAAACACAGTGAAGAGAAAGAAGGACACTGTTGCTGCAGCTGTCAGGTGGAAAAACAAAACTGAGGGAATGCTCCTCACATATTACCTCAAGTTCTCTTTGCAGGAGCCAGTCTATTCTCTCCTCCTCAAAACACACAGGAACGGGTCTATAATTGTGTTTTCTTCTTCTTTTTGGAGCACGAACCCGGCAGAAGTGCACACAGTGTTTCTGTAGCCGTGATTGACAGTTTCTTCACCCGCCTCCCTGAGAAACACTGAACTCACGCAATGACGTGAACGAAGAATGGTCCTAAGAAGTGTTCCTAAAATGCTGACGTATATTTATATGCTTGAAATACATTATATTAAGGTGTTTTGTATTTTATTACTCTGAATTACTTAAGTTTTTGTAAGATGTTGAATTTACAATAATCCTAAAAATCAGGACAAATTTACCACAATTTACATCATATTTATCATCATCATTGTCATTATTTCTTTACTGAATGAATTCTGCAACATTGGTTAATGAGGTTCTCTTTTTGTGTTTATTGAAGTATTATATATAATAGGTTCTTGACCTGGAACATTTTGGCCTTATATATTATATGTAATGTTCAGAGTTGAGTTCCTGGCAAACCAAGCTGTTTACACATTGTGAGAAAGTGGTTTTGCTGGAATGTTCCAGCGTTTCTCGGCATGTTTTAAACGAAACATGTTATTTCAGTAATGAGGTAGCTAGAATCTGCTGAATTGTAGTGGTTTCTTTCACTCTTTTTCATTCTTTCCTTTTCTCTGTTGTTCAGTCTGATGTTTAGCCACAGGCCAAGGTCCTGGAGGGAACTGCCTTTGAGGCTGGCGGATTTTGGCGTGTTGCATCGGAACGAGCTCTCAGGGACACTCACCGGACTCACCAGAGTGAGGCGCTTCCAGCAGGATGACGCACACATCTTCTGCACTATGGAGCAGGTGCACTGAAACTTCACTATATTAAGCTAATCCTGGAGTATTCAAATAATTTTGTTAATAGGGGATTGCGATTTGGTCTGAGTGTTTTCACACGTTAATTTCTGAACCATGGTTTGTGTTTTGTTACATTGTATACATTTGGGTCAGTGAATTTTGGTTTCAAATGGCAATTTAGAGTGCAGACTAAAGCACTTTCATATGTTCTTTCATCATCACCTGTGCGGGCTGCATCTACTCATCCTTAACACTGATCGGTTTGTAGAGGGCAATGAATGGATTAATTTCTCTTATTTAATATTTACAACTTCTACTTATCTGTGGCACAACACAGGTATTATAACATTTGCAATGTTTACTTATTTAGCAGGCACAGCAGGTAGTGTCGCAGTCACACAGCTCCAGGGACCTGGAGGTTGTGGGTTCGTTTCCCGCTCTGGGAGACTGTCTGTGAGGAGTGTGGTGTGTTCTCCCTGTGTCTGCTTTGGTTTCCTTTGGGTGACTGTCTGTGAGGAGTGTGGTGTGTTCTCCCTGTGTCTGCTTTGGTTTCCTCTGGGTGACTGTCTGTGAGGAGTGTGGTGTGTTCTCCCTGTGTCTGCTTGGGTTTCCTCTGGGTGCTCCGATTTCCTCCCACAGTCCAAAAACACACGTTGGTAGGTGGATTGGCCACTCCAAAGTGTCCGTAGGTTTGAGTGTGTCCGTGTGTGCCTGTGTTGCCCTGTGAAGCACAGAGTGTATTCCCGCCTTGCGCCCAATGATTCCAGGTAGGCTCTGGACCCACCGCGACCCTGAACTGGATAAGGGTTACAGATAATCAATGAATGAATGAACTTTTTTAGCACCTTCCTTATTCACAAATTCTGTTCCACCACAAATGATTGAACTCATCGAATCCCAGAAACACCTGCCTGCACGTTACTTTTTAGACTACTGAGTGTCTTTCTAAAAAGATGCAGTATGGTTTATACCCTACGTAGTGTGCGGTTTGGGTAAATATTTTAGGTTTAGTACATTAGTACACTAACACTCAATATAAAAGCAGAGATAATCGATGCGCGTTAAACTTTATTCTCATACAATTCTGAATATTAATACACGCATAAACATTATTTGAAGTGATGTTCACTGTTTATTGATGATGCAGTTTTCACTGAAGGAGCGTGGTATGGTAGTGGTAATTAATTCACAGTTTAATGAAAGGTTTTTACATGGTTTTTTTTCTTTTTTTTTTTTTTTTTTTTTTGAGTAAAGGCAGTGAGTAAATCGCCTGGTTTGGTCCAGCTTTTTATATTGTATTTCCTGTGATTGGTCTGGATGTCTGAACAATCCAAAAATGTGTTTTCACACTGCACACGACCCAGGCATTGGTTTAGTTTGATCTGGACTAAGACCTCTTTTGGTCTGAACAAATTTTGGTTCTTTTGTCCGGACCATGGTCCCGACCACACATGCAGTTGTGGTTCAGACCAAACTTAAAGGTCTGAAAGTCCTGACCAAACAAGGTATGTGTGAAAGCACCCTGAGACTAGGCTTATAACACATCTGGAATAGCAGCCCCTCTGTGTCCAAACTCATCCAGGAATGTGGAAGGACGTGTACCCTCGAGAAAATAATTGTAAATCGAGTTTCTCTGGTGCACTTAAACAAAGTTGAAGGGATGTACATCTCCCATCACATCAGAAGAGAACAGTGCGTATCATTTCTATTAACAGATTAAAGAGCTGAATATGTTGGAGTGATGAATCACCATTGAACAATTTTAAGATGAACTGGGGTGGCATTGAGTCTGAATGACATTGTTCTCTCCTTCCAGATCGAGTCGGAGATGAAGGGATGTTTGGACTTCTTACGTTGTGTCTATGACGTGTTCGGCTTCTCCTTCCAGCTGCACCTCTCCACCCGACCAGAAAAGTTCCTTGGAGACATTGCCGTCTGGAACCAGGCGGAAAAGGTAGAGTACATTTAAGTTCAAGTACGATGGAAAGTTCAGGTTTCTTGTAGTTAATCACATCATAGTATTCTTTGCTTTTGCTCTGTTTTGCAGCAACTTGAAAACAGCCTAAATGAGTTTGGAGAACCATGGAAACTCAACCCCGGGGATGGAGCTTTTTACGGTCCAAAGGTTTGTATTCAGTGATGTTGATAGAGAAAAAATGGTGAATCAATATAATAGTAAAATATAAAATTCTTTGTGCATTTCTAAAAACAAATATGCCGTGTTACAGATTGACATCAAGATTAAGGATGCCATCGGACGCTATCACCAATGTGCCACCATCCAGCTGGACTTCCAGCTGCCCATTCGCTTCGACTTGACCTACGTGGGGTGAGCTCTCTGAGTAACTACGGGTGGGTGTGGCCCCATATTGGGGAGCAATAGTCTGGTTCCAGAACACAGGACTAAAGTAAAGGTGGGAAAGATTGATAGCCACATCTCACTCGCAGCTCTTCTCCTGTGCTCAGAAGCACAGAACACCACCGTATCTTTTTGTCAGGGGGGGGTAAATAATTTCACTGTGTTACATAATGAGGAGAAAAAGACTGTTAGCCTCATTAGCATTTTCATCATAATATCTAATGGAAAACTGTTAGCACTTTAGACTCTAATGCATTTCTCTGCTCTTCTGAGTGAGATACACAAGCTTCAGTAAGCATGTTATTTCACTCTGAAATAGAGAATACAAGCACAAGCCACGTACTCTTTTATGTTTTTTTTTTACTCTTATTTTTTTATTTGAAACGGAGTTGAAAAGATTCTCTGATTTGTCTTCAGGGTTAATATCATTGTCTTAAGATTTGTGTGATCAGTGAGTGGTGTTTCCACAAATGTCTTTCTGCATCCTCCATAGTGCACAGTGTCTGTCATAAATTAACATTTTCTGCATCCACATAGTGTGTTGTATGTCAAAAATGATTTTAAGTGAGCTATAAGGTAAGGTAAGCTATTTCCATGTCTAATTAGTGCCTAATTACTGCCTGGGTGCAGTATTTTTTGTTTTATTAACTGTGATTACTCTTTATTATCTAGAGAGTATGATGCTCTCTGGGACATAGCCCTAGCTTCTCTTCTTTAAGTTTTAACGTCTAAATGAGGACAAAATGTTTTGTAAGAAACAATAAATCTGTTTAAACAACACAGCTTTTATTTGAGTTTGTGTTCGAGAAATAAATCCTCAATATGGTGACTATATACAGTGATTTCACCTAAAACCCACGGATAGGCCAAAGATGTGGACAAATTCACTGCATAATTGACCAGACCTATGTGACATGGAAACAATTCACTGGGTATATTTTTTAATCTTATACAATGTTTATAAAAAGATTAAAGAAAATTAAGTAATTTCAGATGTGCACCCTTCTAAATCTGATCACTTCCTGCTGTTGCAATGATCCATTAAATGATACTCTAACCAGCATACGCAACATATTTCTTTACAGGAAAGATGGAGATGACAAAGCTAGGCCGGTTATTATCCATCGTGCTATCCTGGGCTCAGTAGAGAGAATGATTGCCATCCTCACAGAAAACTATGCAGGGAAATGGTATTTTATATTTATTTTTATAATGGCTTTGATTTCTGCAGTGTAACTTGCATTAAATAAAAGGGAAAGTAGAAGTATAAACACTTCACTTCCCTTTCTTCTTTCCTTAGGCCCCTGTGGTTATCCCCTCGGCAGGTGATGTTAGTGCCTGTTAATCCATCTCTTGAAGAATACGCCAGTAAGGTAGGCTACTTTACCATGGTTCAATCAGCCCTTTGTTTTATTGCATGTAAGAACAAGATGAGCCACTTTCCAACGTGGATTACAGGCAGAGTTAGTGGGGATTCTCTGCTGGAAATCCTTTCTAATCTGATCTAGGTCTGGGAATATATTTCACTACATGCCAAAGAAGCTTTGATTCTACCATTTTATTTTAGTTGTATTATGGATGAATCTGTAAACAGTTCAGATCAACCACAGTAGCCAAAATCAGATCAAAATCAGTTTATTTCACACACAAGCAGTCAAGCTATGTTTAGAGTCCGTAGTTTGTGAAATACAAGCCTAATGTAGCTAAGAGGAACAGTTTATAGCCCATATATTAGCATATTACTGCCTGCTTACTTAAGCTGATACCTCCTGTTTCGGAGGTAACTCATGTCGTGAATACGAAGCCACAGTGTTGTACCTCATGCAAGAATGATGCCTGGCATTATCCTGCTGAAATTGACATGGAGTTTCTGGGAAAAGAGATCATCTTGTGCTTGTCCCTCCAATATATCTCCATCAATGGTCATTCACATATGCAGATGCTCCATGCTGTGGGCACTGATCTCCCCCATTGCCATCACAGATGGTTTTTTGGACTTTTCATTGGTAACAGTCTGAATGGTCAGTTTCATTATTGGCATGTAGAATCTGACACCTGTTTTTCCCAAAAACAAATTGGTCTGACCACAAAACACGTTTCCACTGTCTTTTGTTTCCTCTCAGTTTACATCGAGCCCTGAGAACTTGCTGGCATTTCTGCACAACATTTTTTTTATATATATAAAATCTGACTGTGTCAAGCAACAGTGATTTTCTTAAATACTTCAGAGACAATTTGGCTCTGTTCATCAGAGTCCCATGATGGGTTTTATGGATTTCCCGATTCCCTGAATCTTTTCATGATATGAACTATAGATATCATTTGAGATATAATGTCTTTGTACTGATTCCATGTAGGAGAAGCGGTTACAGACAATGAATGAATGAATGAATTAATGTATTTGTATTTGACTGACAGTTCTGGATGCTTCTTTTTACAAAATGCAATTAAGATTGTCGGTTAGAACAGAGGCGCAACAGGTACTGTTGCTGTCGCGCTGTTCCAGAGTTCTGGGGTTGTTTGAGCCACACCTCAGGTGACTGCTTGTGAGGAGTTTGCATTCTCACTGTGCCTATCTGGGTTTCCTCCGCATGCTCTGGTTTCTTCCCATGATCCCAAAACTCATGATGTTAGGTGGATTGCCCACCCTAAAGTGTCTGTCTGTGTGTGTCTGTGTGTGTCGCCCTGTGATGGACTGATGCACCCTTTAGGGTGTGTGATTGCCTTTGTCAGTGAAAATACTAAAATAGTTTCTTTATGAGCTAAATAAAGTAAAGAAAGTGTCCCAACGTCTCTGGAATTGGTGTTTGTATCACAAAGCAACAATGAGTAAACCAGCTCCATAAAAACACCCAAAACCCCAGAATGAGAATTTTATTCTAAATTGCCTCCAGATGTCCACTATAACTCACCATAGATGTTTGTTCTTCTGCAGGTGTGTAAGCAGTTTGTTGAGGCCGGCTGCATGGCGGATGCAGATCTCGACTCAGGCTGCCTTCTGAACAAGAAAATTCGCAATGCTCAGCTAGCTCAGTACAACTTCATCCTGGGTAAGGGAGTTTAAGAGGTGGTATGCAGCAAGAAAGGTGGTATGTAGTGGAAATATGGAGTTTATATTGGAGTGTTACAAAGGGGACGTTTCTGTGAGGATTTGATTTCATCCAGCTTTAAAAATATTATAGAATCCCCTTAGAAGTAGAGAATCCTTATACATTAATGTGCACAAAAATGTCAGTATCTCTCTCTCTCCCTTTCTCACCTTTTCTTTCTCTCTCTCACGATTTGTCTCTTTAGAAGTACATGACATGATACTAAATATAAAGTAGTAATATTAAGCTTAATATATATTATAAATGTATAATAATAATAGAAGTAGTAATAATAATCTAACACATTAATGCTGAGCATGTGCTATAAAGGAATCAACATGTTTTTTCCATGTAGGAATGGCATTATATCCTCAAAGATCCAAGTTTCTTGTCGTAAGGTTAGAATCTGTTCTGCACCATAGATGGGTTAATGACCTCTTTGTACCCCTAAATTCAGAAGAAATGTTTAGTATTTTTTTTTTCGTCTGTGTAGTTTATCAGTGTGTTCTCTTGTAAACAATGTGATAAAATGATCTAAATCCATCCTTATTGTCATGTAGGGATAATAAATCCAAGCTACTGTATGTGCTTCCAGCACGTGCTTCCAATCTGTCACTGTGAATGAATCTTCGGCTCGTTCCCAAGAGCAGCGTGTGATGCCAGCTGTTGATTCTTGTGGAGCGGCCGCAGTGAATAACATGGACATCATTGTGTGTAATTTTTGCTTTTCTCTTTTTTTTTTTTTTTTTTTCCTGGATGTTGTCCTTGGCAGTGGTGGGTGAGAAAGAGAAGATGACGAACAGCGTCAACGTGCGCACAAGAGACAACAAGGTCCATGGGGAACTGTCCGTGCCTGAGGTCCTGGCCAGACTCACGCTGCTGAGACAGTCTCGCTGCAGGAACGCAGAGGAGGTGTTCTGATTTAAGCATTGATCTGATCCCAGCTCAGAGCAAAAAAAAAAACCTTCCCTTATTTCCTGTTTACGGGGATATTCCGTAATGAAGGGCTGTATAAGTCGTTTTTATTATGTGACATTGCCATTAAAGGTGCACTAGTTCACTGTAGTGCCTGTTTGCATTATTGTAGTTCATTTGCTTCCCTTATCACAAATAGTGCACAAGTGCATTAATTAAAGAATGCACTTGTGCTGATTCCATTGCTAAAATAACTTTTTAAAACATGTTGTTCATACTTTGCAATTTATTTATACTAGTTCATTAATTCATTTCCTGTTACTGACTCTTCCTTTTCATTATCATGGATTTATACCAGTTAGAAAATGAAAATACACTGTCTAGTGCACATTTAATACTCCTTTAATACAATGTGCAGTCACACCTCTGGTTAAAGGGATTTTTTTTTTTTGTTTAAAAATAAAATTAATGCATCCTTTACACAGAGCACAATACTTTTTAATTTCTAGTTTTTATTAATACACATATTTAATATAGCCTTAAAGTAAGCCTTAAAATGTGACCCATGAAAATATTTTGTATTGCTATTTCACCTAAAATGGTCAACTCAACAAATAAAATAAGCATATAGTTACTTATTTGTTTGTTTGCTGTGAAGGATGTCAGTATATTTTCACAAATATCATTGTGCAAATCTAAAGAACCAAATGCACATTTACAGCAGCATTTACAAATACAAATTTGACCCAGACGTACATTAAATTATGAAAAAATTTGTTGTTCCTTTTAAACTTATTCTCAAAAAGAATCTCGTCCATGTTGAGTGGCAGGTAATAGAAGAATTAAGTAAGGGGTCTTTTTTCCTTTGAACTGGGATGAGGTTATTCGATAGCTTTCATCAGTAAAAGCAGAGAAGCATATGGGAAAATGAGAAATGTAGAAACAAAATAAATGTTTGCAGTGGAAAATGGAATGGCGTATAGATGGATGAATTCTAGAGGAAAAATGGCATCAGGAGAAAGACATTGGTGACACATTTGAGATTATATGGAAATGTCTTTATGTAACAAGGCAGAATTACTTTTCAATGCATATTAATTCACTGCAGTTCTGTGGACATGTGGGAAAACATTTGGATTAAGGTGACGCTTGGCTTGAGCGTTTGTGAAAATGTGAATTTGTGCCATGTTCTCAATGTATGAAAGCAACAGTGACAGAAGATACGTTCTGTCTGTTGTCCTGAAAACTGTTTCATTAAGAGTGAGGTTTGGATGATGATTGTGATGGTGGAGCAAAATGTGATGTTAATGGTGAACAATTGGAGTCCTGCTGCGAATGGTTAATAAAGGCCTTTTCAGAGATAAGCTCTTGACTTCATTGTGTCACTGTTCATCTCAGTGTCTGAAATATGACAGTAAGGACAGGAGTGAAAGATGTAAAAAAACAAAAAAACAAAACAATATTGCTGTTGAATGTAAGGGCACCCAGCCAGGAGAGAGCTCTTTTTCAAGGTCTTAAAGGCTCATGTTTGTTTATACTATCTCATACTAATGTGATTATTTTGATAAGGCATGATAATCCACTTTAGTGAAATACTAAATCATTATCATAAGAATTTTTTAAAGTGATGGAAATCAATTGTCTGTTATGTATCATAAAAATATATGGATATTACTTTTGCTGTTAAAAGAAATCATTATGGAGTGGCAAGGTGGCGCAGTAGGTAGTGTTCCAGTCACAGCTCCAGGGACCTGGAAGTTGTGGGATCAAGTCCCACTCTTGGTGACTGTGAGGAGTTTGGTGTGTTCTCCCCGTGTCTGTGTGGGTCTCCTCCCACGGTCCAAAAACATACGTAGGTAGGTTGATGGGCGACACAAAAAGTGTCCATAGGTGAGAGAGTGGGTGTCGCTCTGTGAAGGACTGGTACCCCCTCCAGGGTGTGTTCCTGCCTTGCACCCAGTGATTCTGGGTAGGCTCTGGACCCACCATGACCCTGAACTGGATAAGCGGTTACACATAATGAATGAATGAAAAAAGTCATTATTCATATTTTAAAAATCTGAAAAACATTTTACTTTTGTGATATGTATTTGGGCCTAATGTGGGCCACTATTGCCACTTACTGCTCATATGTGGGCCATGTTTGGGCCAAATATTCATTGCTATTTGGAGTCTGGTAAAGACACAATATGTGTGAAATAAGCAGCGAATGCATGGCTGAGCATTTCTGCTTTGAAACTGCATTGTACCAAAAGACAATCTGAAAGCCTGGGTTTCTTATGTCATAAAACTATAGAGTTTTGAGCTGTGGTGGTGCTTTGATTAAACATTAGGTGTACAAATTTTATTTATCTATATATTTATTTATTTACTGTGTGTGTAGTGTATAATTATAATTCAAAATTAAATCATTGTCACGATCTTTTGTTATTTTATGGTTATATAGCATTAAAAAAGACAAAAACATAAAAATATGAAAATGGCAAGCAATATCCTTCACTGAGTTTGTTCAAGGAAAGATCACTGCAAAAGCATTTATTCATAACACCTATCCAAATTTTTGTTGAATAAATAGAAAATTGTCATTTTTCATACTACTCAAGAGTTGCCATAAAGTTACATCACAAACCAGCTTTAAATTATTTGAAGAAGCAATACGTGTATGTGTATATTTATAAATCAGTTTTAAGGCATTAGGATATTATTTTCATTGTAATAACTTCTAAATCTACAATTTAATTGAAGGATTGTTAATTAGCTTAATATAGTAAAATGTAGGCACAATAAGCTAATGCTTCAGCTTATACCTTTTCGGTTTGTTTTTGTTTTGACTGTCATGTGTATTAATTTGATATTTGTTATCATTATCGTTGTTTACTTTTTAGGTACTTTTTTTATCTGTATTTATTTTGAAAACCGAAATAAACAATAAATACTAAATCTATCAATGAGCAGTTATTGAATTTTCTGGAAAGCACCATCATCATCGGAAGTATAGACGTTTTAGAATCGACTCTTCGGTACCGACTCTTTGTTTTCGGCTCTTTTCTGTGCAGTGGTGAAGAGAAGAGCTCAGAATGGCTGCTAATGGTTTAAAATGGGTTTTTGAGAGAGGTCGTAGCATAATGAAGACTTACGGAATACTCTCACTGCTGCTCTTGGACTTGTTCCTCAGTTCTGCTCACGGTAAAAGCTTCTGATATGCAATGTTTTTTACTGTGTTGTATTAACGTTAGCAGGCTAGTCTCGGTTGTGATAGCCTAGTTAGCGATATCGTCAGAGCAGACTCCGTGCATTTCTCTGTATTTAATATTAATGGTCTTGCTTTAAATGTGTATGTCATTGTCTTTTTAGCATTTATACATTTAAAGCTTGCTCTTCAGTTTTAAAGAATTGACAGCTCGAATGTCTCTTGATATAGCTATAGTTAGCAAGCTAGCTACCCAGCTAACAAGCAGTGTAAAAGCACCTAATGAGGCTATTCTGCTTCTTAATTATTTTTTAGTTACCTTTTCCTAAGGTCAGATGTATATTATAATGTAACCTGCTTGTAATGTTGATATTTACTCAGTAAGTGTCCTTTCCTTCTCAGTCACAGATCACAGGTCAGAATCTAAACATGGATCTTGACTCCACGTCAACTACATACTCTTCAAATTAACGCATATTTCTGTGAAATCTTTGTTCCCCTGTGTTTTCCAGGCTACCTGAGCTCTGCCCATGTGGGTCAGGAGCCACCTTACTCTCCTCAGCACAATCCAGCTCTGAGCAGTCCAGCTGTATCCACTCCATCAGCAGGTGAACGCCTCTTCGTGAGGAAACGTTTCTTGCTTCAGATGAAGGGCAAAGATTTTAAGAACCAAAACGCAAATTTGTAAATGGATTAATGTCACATTTAGCCGTGCATTTTGTTTTTCACATGCAAAACGGGTGATTGACTAGATCATATCTAAATGTGTATTAGTGCATGTTAGGTTTTCATTATCTCCTACTGCACTGATGTCAGAGACAAATATACATGCTTACTGATGTATTGATATTTACTGTTTTAATTGTATCCAGAGTAGTTCTTAAAGGGCATAATGAAGGTTGGATTTTATTTTTTCCTCTTCTTACATTCTTATTTTTGATCTCTGTCAGAATCGACAATTGTTACAGAGAATTACACAGCCAAGTGTCCAAGTGGAGGACTGTGCAGTAAGTTACCTGCGGACTGCTTCACCTGTAACTACCATCACAACTGCAGCTACGGCAAACCAGCCAACTTCACATGCGTACCCAAGAATGGAGTTCACTGTGTGGTGTGTTTGTTATACTTATTTCCATAAAACTAATGGCAGTATCTGGATATTTTTTGGATTCATCCAAACCTACATCTGGCTGTTGAGTTCAAGAGAGCTAACAACACCAATATATTAATACAGTATATTAATGGACACCAGAAAACCAAGCATGGTTGTATTCAAACATGATACTCCATTTTGCTACAAAATTGTTCCTCATAACTGGTCTTTTGGGCAGAAAATGTTCAGAGGTAACTTCTGGCAGTTAATTTGTGACGCAAGTGTCATGCCCACATTAGGAGCTCGTGGTCTGAGCTGGTATTCTTTATGTGAAGATATAAGTGGGATTTTCAAATCTTGTTATTATCACATCCTGTAGTAAACATTTCAAAGTGTGTATGTTTTTCTTATGTACACTTTGCCAAATATCACTGCATCCTGTGATGTAAGGATTTGTTAAATATTCAAAATATGAGAATTGCTCCAATAGTAAAATAGTTTGAATGCATTCTAATAAATCAATGATATTAAGGCATAGTACAATGTAAAGATGTACATTGATGATGATATCTGCGCCTTGATATTCTAATGTGATTCATGTTCTGTGTTTTATCTCAGAATGGGTCAAATCAGCAGCCGACTCACTTTAACCTGACTGTGGTTTGCCAATTCTGTTGGCAACTGGAGCAGTCTCAGTACCGTTGCAACATCTCAACTACCTGCATGACTGTGTCCTGCCCTCGAAAACGCTACAACACGACCTGCAAGGTTCTGGACCATGTCAACTGCATCGGTAAGGGTTGTGTGTTTGTGTATGTATACCCCGGGTTTTCTCCCGGGGCTCCAGTTTTCTCCCACAATCCAAAAACTCACGTTTGTAGGTGTATTGGCGACTCAAAAGTGTCCGTAGGTGTGAGTGTTGCCCTGTGAGGGACTGGCATCCCCTCCAGGGTGTGTTCCCGCCTTGCGACCAGTGATTCCACTCAACCACCACAGTAGTGGTATAATTAAAATCCTTTTAATCTCTGAACAAGAATCATCAAATGTAAGGGCCAGTTTACAGCTGGTATTAACATGGGTTGTTGGTGATTGGATCATGTTCAGATCAGAAAAGCCAGGTGTAAACATCCCCAAGTGCACTGTGATCAAAGAGTTCACTCACCCCCCTGCCCCCAACCCTCTGGATATCTTTGTCAAGGCCTGGACAGTCATGGTGCTGATCACTGTAGAAATTTCAGTGGAGACAGCCATTTCCTTGGCAGCTGCAGACAATTCGCTGCCTGTTTAAACATTCGTTCTCAAGGTTTGAGAACATAAAACGCACTGGTAGCAGCAGGTGAAAAATGTTTACACCCAGTTAGCGGAAATAAAATGGAAACAAAGTATGTGTTTATGTCCTTTTTAAGAGGGAAAGTAAAATCTCATCTGGTCAGGCTGGGGTTGAATGATGAGTAAACAGAATCTGGTCAATGTGTATCCAGATACTTATCTAGATTCAAAATACATGTTAATGTCATGTGTAAACAGGCCCTAAAAAAGTGGCCTTTTAGCCCTGGCTAGGGGCTAGTTTAGACATCACCTCAGATGTATTTTAAATGGTTAACGTTAAGGTCTCAGAGTATTAACATAACGTTTAGACTGTAAACATCCTTTGAAGAAGTAAAAATGCAGTTTTTGTCATTGGCCCCAAAAGTATACATTAGTGTGGATTCCTTATCACTGGCATTTTCTTGTGTGAAAACAGATGCAGATCATTTATTTAAAAAGGCGTTCTGCCCTCCCTGGGCTTTGTGTTTTAGCCGTGTCCCGTGTACACTGTGACATCACGTCGTGACTTTATCGAACAGTTAAATGGAAGCTTCTAACATAGATTAGTTGTTTTCAGTGACGCATCTCTTATCAACAGCCATAAACCACAAAAGAATATAAGTTTAACTTCCAACTCTTTAAAAAGATTTTTAATGTTGTTCTATCTGAAGAACATGGAGAGTAATTAGGGGCAAATTTAAGTGCAGTCACTGCAATAGAACAATGTGAAATGCAATCCACACACATCATTGCTTTTCCATATAAACATGCAGCATACATGTCAAAATGAAAATCAAAAATCTATTCCATTATTTTCACGTTGCTTGACCTCTTACTGAAAGATAATACATGAGGATTTGCATTTAAAAAAAAAAAAAGCTGAATTGCACCTAGAAATGTAATCTGCGCAATCAAATGTATTTCTTAACATAATGAGGTTACTTCTAGCATTTCTTTTTGGACCATTCATCATGAAATTTTCAGAGATGGGAACACAGCACCTGTCCTTCACAATGAGATAGTAAAAAAAATTGACACAATGTGGAAAAGCAGTGACATGTGGATTGCATTTCGCATTATTCTATAGCAGTGATTGCACTGTTGCGGTTTATTGCACAGGCAATAATTCCTCTCCATAGAAGAAGGCTATCTGCCCACTTTGCTTTAATTACAAGAATACCAATTAGAAATGTTTTGAACTGGATGTAACAGAAATGGATGATGTAGAGAGGAGCCCCCCAACATTTTATAATGCTTTCTGGCAGAGACCAAATATGTCTAATATCTATTATTGAGCTGCAGATGTATTGGTCTAGTCTTTTCCCCCACTACTCTCCTTTGGGCTTATTGCTAAGAATTCATTAAGACATCTTTTTTCAGAAAGCTTGAAGGCAAAATCTCCAGAGTAATGTGGGTGGTATTATAGTCTTAGAGCCACAAGATATGGTCCATTTTAGGTGCAGCTAGAACCAGCAGGCTTTCAGTGTGTGATTGACTTCATCATTAGATGAGCCACGGGGCTAATAAAAGTACCAAGCTTATTCCTTTTATCTGGAATGGTAGACAATTTAGAGTTCATGAACTAGTGTATTCTCTATTAGCAATTTGAAGCTGGCTTTCTGTAGAAAAGGCTGCTTGAAAATGAAGCTAATGAAAAGCTGCGAGTTACAGAACCTGAAAATCACGCCTGCTCATATCTTAGGAATGTGGTCCAGTCAGTAATGGTAAAATGGGATTATGTTGCAAGACTTTTAACGTTTGACCGTTTCTGTTTTACCTAAACAGGGATAAGAGAATTTCCGAAGCGTCTGTTCTGCAACTGGACTGGAGGATACAAATGGTCTACAGCACTCACGCTCAGGTAATCCACACAGTCGAGTTTGATTTCTCCCCACAAATAGCTACAGGATATTGTCAGTGTCATTAGTTTGTTTAAATAAAAGCAAAAGTAACCATGTAACAGAGAGATGTGACTGTACCAACTTTCTTTCCCAACACTCAAATTAATAAAAACCTTATGTTTTTATAAATACGATCCCTGTTGCTGAATCAGTGCCATTTCTAATATTGACTCATTTATTTAAAGTATTCTTGGGTACTGTTAGAAATGAGCTAATGTATTTTAACAGTTATGATGGGTCTCATTTTGGACATACAGTCAACAGTAATTATACTGCCACTGAGAACATGGTGTCCTATTGATTATTTTCATCAGCATGTATTATATTGGGCTACATTCGCACAGCAAGTGGCCCAATCTGATCTGTTTCTTTAATATGTGACACAGATGTGTGGCTTGAGTGGCTGTGTACAGCAAAAATCACAATGAATGACTTTTGTAGATTAGCTTTGGGCCAATTTCTTATGTGGTATTGAAATCCGATCCATATCCAATCTGCTACGGTGACTCTGTGTGAAAAGTAGAATTCGTGTGATTTAAAAAAAATTTCCTTTGGTTACTCCATGGCTGTCGAGAATGATACCTTGCTTGAGATCCAAAGCGTTTTTGCTTTAATTTCCTCAGTATAATTTAAGTTAGTTATCACCCAAGACTTATGCCGAACCGCCTGCCGGTCTGGCCTAGTTTTACATAGATAAATCCCTTATCATATTAAAGTTGTGGTTTAATTTGATATGCCCCTTTGTCTCATTCATACAGCATTACTTTGGGTGGGTTTGGCGCTGACCGTTTCTATCTGGGCCAGTGGAGAGAGGGGCTGGGAAAGCTCTTCAGCTTCGGAGGGCTGGGCATCTGGACCCTGATAGACGTCCTTCTTATTGCCGTGGGTTACGTGGGACCAGCTGACGGCTCACTCTACATCTGAGACATTGCATATTAGAAAAGAAATGTAAGACAGAAAACAACAGTGACTTAACGTCTCCAGCAAAGATGATTATGATGTGGATTAGGCTGTTTTCAAGCCTGCCTGACTGACTTCATAGCTGTCCGCATGATTCCCGCTCCTGTTAGCACACGTGTGAGCATCCAAACTCCCACTGCTGTCAATTCCCATCTGCTTGTGTGGAGGACTCTGGCTCATTGGTTATGCGCTCCACTCCATGTGCTGAGGAGAGAGGAGGCGGCAGGGGGAAATCTGCACCCTTCCATGTTGCAAACACTGAAGTGACGAACACGTGGAAACACACATTAGGGGCACTATGACTTTTGATTTCCACAGCCCCTGCATTAGGAGTGAAGCTTCAGGAGGCAGAATTACAGTTCTGTCCTCCTGGAGGCAGGGAAATGAAGTAACTATAATTGCAAAAGTGTCCTGAAAGAGAGACAAATGGACCCCCGTCTCGCAGCTGAGTGCTGTTTACTGTTGGAGTCTCTGGATACTGCGATGGCTTTTTTATTTTCAAAAGGCATAGAAATTATTTGAGATGTGTCACCTGTGGATATAATCACAGTGTAGCATCACAACTGTACATAAAACTGTACATCATTGTTGGAAGTTTGTCTAGACAGTGACATAATTTGTGCCACTATTTGTCCATCATCTTCCCCCGTTTGAACAGACTCTTTAAGCTCCCAAAAAGCTCCAACCTTTTATTTATGGTTACACTGTCAGAGTTTGAGAGAGGCGACAATGAGGACCTTTACCAGTCATGAGATGCATGAATGGGACCTAAACTTAAAAAATAAACAGCAAAAATGTCAAACAGCAAACTGGACTTTTGCTTTTATCAGTACACTGAACTCTTGCTTGGGCATTTTCAAGCAACCCATATTTTGTCCATTAATTTATATCAGGACCCAGGCATCACAAATTCTAAACCTTTACTACGTTATAAAATTAAATATATCTGAATTTGGACTGTTTGTTTTTGGCACCGCTGTTAACAATATTCAGAATTAGTGTCAATCCCATTTCTCCATTTTTACCTAGTAATAGGAGGTTTTTGTTTGGAAATAAACCTACAAATGTTTGTTTTTTCTTTAAAAGCTATGATAACAATTTTATTACATTTCACGACAAGCATAAAACATCGTTGGAAGCTAACGTTTCTGTTGGTAGCTAGTTAATTTACAGTTCCACCTTAAATGCTGAATCAATTACATTCGGGTGTCTGATATTACTGAAACTTTTAAGGTAGAACTGGAAGGATTTTGAAAAATAAAATCCACAAATTCAGCTTCATGTAAGAGGAGAGTGAGGAGTGGATGATAATATAATATTGTGGATCTCTTCTGAAGGAATATGACTATGGTGTGACATCAGTATCAAAAGGGGGCAAAAATGCCAGGTGGAAAATATTGATCTGCAAATTTAAAAATGTTGCCTATGGTTTACAGAGCTGCTATTTCCCCAGGACCACACCAGAGCCATGGGCAGAATCAGGATAGTGTCATAATCCACTATTTACATCGGGTTCAAAATATAGTATGTGATATACATATAATATGTGATATACATTTGGAAATGCTGTTTGCTGCAAGAAGACGTTAGAAAAATAACTGTTACACATGAGGTTTGACTCTGAATCATTTGCCAAGAGTCGATCCCTATTACGCCAATTACACAGAGTATGGGCTGAGATCTGAATCATATCCCTAGCAGTATTTGTGTGTTCTCAATACTTTCAAGCTTCAAATATTTTGAACCATAAATGCCGTCCTTGAAGAAGTGCTGACGGTTGCTACTGTTGTATTTTTTATTAATTTTTTTATTGCGGTTTAAATGTAGCAATGTTATAGTGGTTTTGCTGTGGAACATGCCAGCTCAAATCTCTAAACCATTTCATATTTTTTCTACTTTCTGCCGGCATCATGCCAGTGCTGCCGTTTGGAAGTGATGCTGATGGTGAAAGCCAGAGTGAACTGTGTGTCACCTCATAAATTCCATACGTGCTTTGGCTCTTCACAAATAGCCTCATGCTTTTTTTCTCTGCCAGTTTCTCAAGCTTTTTCCAGCACTGATGCTGTCTCAATCTGATGAAGGTGGGCCTTAATGAATTCTGTTTCTACAAACACAATTATTCAATTTGTATACACTATATGTATAAAATTACACAGCCATTTATAATTATGAAATGTACCTACTGTATGGGGCTCCTGCTGCAGATACAGCCCCCCTAGACGAACGTGGAATTACGTCATGCATCAACTAGTCAGGTCTAACACAGCACTGGGCTGTGGAGCAGTGGAAGCTTTGTAAGGCATTGGAGACATTCAATCCAGAATTAATCATCGAGAATCAGTACATTACATTAAACACACTTTATAATCCATTATTATTAATTATGCTCCTGTGGCCAAACGCCATTAAATTCTCAGAACTATCTTTCAAAAATATTAAAAATCCTATTTACTATCTTAGTTGATTTTATTTTTCAGACCTTGGATCCAGGTTCCAGGACAGGGTTTTAAAATGGCCAGCTTGTATGACACAGTACACTGAGCCATCACTGGATTAGGAACACCTACTTTATAATTGCATTCATTGTCCATTTAATCAGCTCCACAGACCATACAGAAGCACTTTGCAGTTCTACAATTACAGACTGTAGTCCACGTGTACTTCTGAATACTTTTTTTATACCCATGCCATCCTGTTTTTCAATGGTCAGGACCCCCACAGTGCCAATTGAGAGCAGGTATGATTTCAGTGGTGGACCATTCCTAGCGCTGCAGTGACACTGGTGTAGTGGTGTGTTAATGTGTGTTGCACTGGTACGAGTGGATCAGACACAGCAATGCTGCTTGAGTTTTTAAAACCCTCAGTGTCACTGCTGGACTGAGAATAGTCCACTAACCAAAATATCTAGCCAACATCGTCCTGTGGACAGCATCTAGAGTACTAGGGGACAGCCAAGGCGAACTGTTTAGCAACATGTCTACTATCTCTGACTTTACATCTACAAGGTGGACCAACGTGGTAGTTGTGTCTAACAGAGTAGACAGTGAGTGGACT
This sequence comes from Hoplias malabaricus, assembly GCF_029633855.1. Classification (NCBI taxonomy): domain Eukaryota; kingdom Metazoa; phylum Chordata; class Actinopteri; order Characiformes; family Erythrinidae; genus Hoplias; species Hoplias malabaricus. The sequence goes on from NC_089810.1 coordinate 30,178,197, forward strand.
TAGAGTACTGTAAACTCCATAAACACTGTGTGGGTCCTGACCATTAAAGAGCAGAGTGAAATGGGGATAAGAAAGTATGCAGAGAAACAGGAGTACTGAAGTCTGTAAATGTAGAACTACAAAGTTGTTGGTCAGTGGAGTTGATAAAATTGACAGTGAGTATAGTTACAAGATTTCAAGACAGCTGCTTTAAACAGCTCAGTTGTTCTCTGCTTCAACATATCAAGGACAGTGAAATGAATGAAAATAGATGATCTTATACTTCATTAAATAGGGAACCAAACCTGATTTCCAACATTCCTTGAAATTTCTAGTTCAGATAAATTTTGATTTTGAACTGGTTTATTGCCCATTTTTTAGTTCCCAAAAAAATGGTTCACCTCTCCCCAGCACACATCAGCACCACTGAACTTTGAGGGCGAATATCCAGCTCCATCTGCATGTTACCACTTCATGAAATGAAAATGAAAATGCCCGTTATACACGTTTGTGGCTCCTTCTTTTCCAGTGTTCACTCCATCCATGTGTGAGGGCACATTTGGCCCTGTAGTAGGAAGGAGTCAGTATAATGTCAGTTGGCCTGTTATCTGCATTACTCAATCACTCCCACTCTCTTCCCACATACTGATGCTCGGGAACTTTCTTAGTGTCTTAACTTCTTATCTACAATCAGTTTTCCCATGTAATGGATTTGCTTTTTAACACCAGCATATCCTTCAGCCTAATGATTTTATTGATTTTAATGAGTCTATCTTACTGATCTTGACCTTAATTAAATCCAGACCCTTACACTTCTGCTTTGTTGCTATGCTGGTGAATATATAAAACACAAAGCTGAATAGATTATTTCACAAGTTACATAAGGCCAGCTTTTGGGCTGGAATTAGTAAGTCGATAATTACTGGGATGTATCGTACTAGATGATTTTTTTTTTCGGTGACGTGTAATTGTAATTTCAAATTCAGCACATTCTCCCACTATCCATTCTTTCCACTAACCATGGCGTAGCACTAAAAATGACAATTGTCTTTTCTTTTTCCAACAACAAAACCTAAGTTTGGGATGTTCTCATCCGTGTCCATGTGGGTCTCCTCCGTATGCTCAAGCTTCTTCCCACGGTCCAAACCCACACGTTGATAGGTGGATTTGCTACCCCAATGTGTCCCTAGGTGTGAGTGTGAGTATGACCCTGAACTGGATAAGTGGTTACAGACAATGAATGAATAAATACTATGCAACAGTTACCACAGAAATTACAACGTCATAGACTTATTTGTACACCTAACAGAATTTGAAATTTGAGTTTTTGAAATCACTGTTTAACCTTAAATCCATTGTGTTGAGGACAATCCCAATGAAACTTTGAAAGAAATGTTGCTATCAGACTATAGCAACTATGACACAAACATGTACTTTGTATTTTGAAAAATTATAGGTTAGGTTTATGTGCTTAATGCTGGGTCCAGTTTTGGCTAATGTCTGTAATTATAGCAACATGGGGCAAGAACATTTGCATCCAGTGCCTCCTGTAGCCAAAGAAATTACGCCCACAGAGTTCTGTACTTGCAGTAGACAAAAGATGCTCATGGTATTTACTGATTAACTGATTTCATACAGTAAAATAGGCCTTGCACTAATGTTGGCCAGTCATAAAGTCAGTGAAATAAAGAACATGAAGCAAGTATATCATCACTGTGCAGTTAAAACATGTATCTCCCAAAATAGTAACATTACAGAAGGAAAAACCATATCTTTAAATGAAAGTCAATGTAAAAACATTTTATTCCATGTAATTTTGCAGGATCTTTATTGGTCAATTCATTATGATGTTTTACCACAACCTGAAGGGCAGCTGCTGTGTGTTTAAATGAAGTAGCCAACTAAAAAGCCACAAAAATTGAGTGTTTTTAATTGGAGCGAGACAATGTATTGAAACACTAAGGAGAATGGATTGAATTCTTATATGAATTCATACACTACTGTCTTATTATTCAGAGGATTTCAGGCAGTGTAATGTATTCTAAGTGAATTATTTTCCATATATTTTGGCTAGCTGTGAATTTACAGAATGCTAAATGGTGCAGCATATGCTTGCTAGCTACATAAAAGCAACACTAGGTAAGAATTTCAGTTTTTTTCCCTTCAGTGGTGTCCCACAAGTTCATTTTTACAACACTATATTGAAATCAGTGGGTTGCAGATTTTGTAAAGTGTGTATATCAGTGTGGAAACAAAAGAGTCCCTATTCCCTCTATTACATATCAACACAATATTTGAAGCTGTATTTGTTAAGAATATTATGTAGTGTGCATTAAAGCAAACGTCAGTGCAAAACCGTAAACTAACCTAGTCTTGGCTGGTCAGATCATTTTGAATAAGGGTACTATTGTAATCCTCCCTCCCTTTAATACAGTTTGTTACTTTAGCATTAGCCTTAATCTATACAGCATCAAAGACTGGCTCCAAGACGTGAAGTTCAAAGTTCAAAAATTGCATAATGATTATTCTTAGTGTAATCATCCCATTAAATATATAATTTAAAAAATTAAAAAATGATGGACAAAAAGGGTAAGAAAAACTGTAATTACAAGGAAAGGCTATGTCATACCCGAGCTTGCAGAAAAGAGGAAAGGAAAAACCTTTAATGACATCACTTACATAAGAGAGGTCCAATTTGTGTTGCAATAATGTGGCTTGAATGACTGATCCCTCCCCTGTGCGATCCTTCCCTTATTCATCTCAGTCCAAATGCTCTTTAAATTCCACCAATCTTTTCATTAAGCTTCTTTTCTGTGGGCGGTTGCTAAGATACACAAACGGCATCTCACACATTAGAATAAATTACCCAAGAGGTAATGGAGCTGAGCGATTGCCAGTTTGCAGCCTGTCTCCTTCACACAAAACCGTGTGTCTGATAGGGTCCAAGTTCTACAAAACAAAGGCTCCAAAAAACCCAGATAAGCTTGCATCCATCTGTACTGCATTTCACACAGGCGCGTGAGAGCAGCAGTAACCCAGCAGCACTCACAAATGGAAACAAAATGCCTGGTGATTTGAGGCAAGTGTGATTTAGGAATAAGGTTTGCACATTGCCAATATTTGGAGCTGTTAGCTGCCCGTGTCTTAGCTACAATTCAAAACTAAAGTAAACTTAATGCCTCAAATCTAGGCGTTGCAGGGGTTTTCTTATAGGCAAAAATACTTTCAATCCCAAGTCATGTGGAAGGGAATTTCTGTCACGAGTGAAACCACATCAGGCACAGTTTTATAGTAAGTAGATCCTTTCCTTACAAAGAAAGCTAGGGAAGAGTCCCCACCCCACACTCCCTATGACATTAGACAATTTGAGTTGATAGGAAGACGAATGCTTTTAAAATAATTGTGCCCAGTGTAATGCACATGAGCTAAAGGTCCACTTTTATTTCAGGTTTGCATTAAAGGCAATGTTCATGAATTTAATCAAAAAACCCTTTGTAAAATTGAGGACATTCCCTTTCCAGTCTGTGCCAGGAACCTGTCTAATGTATTTGAGGCCCCCTTATGTGTCCCCCCCCATTTATTGTCTGTAACAGCTTACCCAGTGGTGGGTCCAGATCCTACCCAGAATCAACTGGGTATAACAATATATATAAAAATTTTTTTTTTTTTTTTTTTTTTTTTTTTCAAACGCTGTGAAGCATATACGCCAAGATGCTACACTCTCTGCTCAAGGTGGAGAAAAGATACCTGGAGGTGTTTAGACAGCAAAGAGGCCTCCAAACATTGCAAAGTATGAACGGAGAGGCTCTATTCTTACTCCAGAAGCGGGTATACTTATAACATTTATTTTTTATATTTTATTTATATATATAGACTTTTGTGATGTTTGAATTTCAGAAAACCGACTAAGTGCTATAAAATGAAACGAGTGACTGGTAATGCAAACAATGAACAAAAACTTTACAGACACGTTCAACTTCAGCCACAGTTAGTTCCTCAAACATGCTGTTCTACTTTAACAGCACTTCTGAACATAAACCAGAGAGTAGCAGTTCCCCAGAATCGTAACGGTTGCCTATAAATTCAGATCACCAGCTTTAGAGTTAAGGTAACAAAAGCACTTCATACATACAATTTACTTTTACAGTTAATCCTAACCACCACCTACACAGCCGAGTCTGGTCATTTTTCTGCTCATGCTGGTCTTAAGACAATTATTCAATTAAAATGGCCGTGTGGTCCAATAGATCCATCACAGGACGATGTGTTATCCCCAATATAAAAGCACTGAAATAAATAAAAGCAAAAATAAAGTCAAAAGGCAATGACAAATGCAAGGGAACATTCAATTGCCATAGTAGTGATTTATTTGTACAATAGGAAATGAGTTGTACATAGTCTCTGCTCAGCTGTAAAGGCAAAAGCAAAGCATTTACATGCTGGAGCCAGACTCCTCACTACCCCTTTCCCTTCAATGCTACACTTGGGTGGGGGGGGCACAAATGGGGCTTAATTTAATGACACATCCCTGCTAGAATAGTAACCTCTAAAATAAACCAAAGGGTCCAGAAAAGGCAGAAAAATAAAAATAAAAAACAATAAAACTTAAGAACAAAAACCATTTCTCCTAAGCGATTACTATTCAACCAATTAGCAGGGAGAAGTTATGGCCACAGAGAGCTTCATCGCTGCTTTTCAGGTGCTCAACATTTATAGACAAGGCATATGGTGATATGTATCAAAACCATGTGCCTAAACCACTGTCCACACCAGTACGTACACACACGACTTTTATTACAGTCAGAGTCAAGCTTCATTAGAACCTGTTATTTTAGGCAAAATAAAAGAATTCCCCTTTTGTCTTTCATTCAAAATAACATCCCTTTTCTTTAGAACAAATAAAATAATCAATTTCAAATGAAGTCAAATTAGAATCTGTATAAAACAAAAACAAAGCTCATAAAAATGTAACAGACAACATTCAGATCAAAGACAGTGACACTTGGCAGTTCAGTGGTCTTTCTTGGGCAGGATGAGTCATGACCATTTGTAACTCAGTGTGGGCAAGGAACTCATTACTGTACAAATCCAGTGCTGCTTTTTTGGGTTGGGGGTGGTCAGGGGGTAGCAAGGGTCCTCCCCCTTCTCTCTGGAGTCAAGTTTGAGTGGCAGCTGCTTTACCTCGTTCGTGAAAGCCTCTCGTCCCATCTGGGCCCCGGGGGAGCCGCACCACACCCGGAGGGAGCCCATCTGCATTCTGGATTTTTCGGCCAAGCATTGGGCTTCCCACAGGGCTGCTCTCCTGGCTGGCCACCTGCTTCCGTCGCTGGACCCAGGGGCTGCCCGAGGGGGTCAGGCTACTGTCCGAGGAATAGTCTGCCCAACGACGTCCAGGCTCCGGGCTCAGCCTGCCCTCACTGGCCAGCGGCGACTTTCCAGATTGGGGTGTAGCTTTGCGCTGAGCACTGGGGCTAGCCCTGGGGCTGTTCCATGGGCTGGTACGTGGTGAAAGGTGGAAGTTTGGTGGACCTCCACTTGTGGGGCTCAGCTTGTTGCAGCTGGAGCGTGTTTTGCGAGCAAGTCGTGGAGAGGTGGGATTGCTTTCCGTCTCCGAAGAGCTACAGGCAGAGTCATCGTGATACTGGAGCTCACGCACTCTGCTGTTTAACGAACGACTTTTACGCATCCCGCCTCCTCCATCCTCCCTTGGTGACCGCTCCTTCTGCACCTTCTTTTTGGGTGGTTTGGTGCCAATCAGCACCACCTTGAGACCGAGCAAGCCCTTGCCATCTCCAGTTCCACCCAAATAGGCCTCATGTGCCTTCACAGCAGCCTCTACATCCTCAAACTCCACAATGGCACACTCCTCAGTGCCCAACTGTGAGTAGCGGCCACTCAGCTTCTTCAGGTCAGCTGGAAGGTCTTTGCCAGGCTTCAGCACTCGTACCGAGGCAATTGGGCCATAGACGCCGAAAGCTTTAAGGAGGAGCTCCATGAGACGCTCCTGCTGGGCAGAGCCACCTCCAGGGCTTCCGTCTCCAACTCCCCCTCCTCCCGCCAAAGCCATGCCCAGCTCAGGCCAGCGCTGCAACTCACTCAAGAGCAACATGCGGCTGGGCAGCGACTCGCTTGCAAACACGGGGACACTCGTCCGACGTCTAACCTTCCGGCCTTCATCATTTAGCTCCAAGAGGTCAGACTGCCGCAGTGCATAGGCTGTGGTCCTCCAGTCTCGAGTCAGATGCTTAACCTTAGAGACAGAAAAATGAGGCCTTAAATTGACTGTCAGTTTAACAAGACAACTTTTCTAAGATCTGTTTAGAAATGTGGGTTTCTAGAAGCTAAAATGTGGCCAGTTTCTATTTATTATCTCTTTATTAAAACAGTATGTTGGCTGTGCTTTTAAGAGACAAATCACTGTTCTAATTACCCGACCTTTGTGCCTCACCCATAAATTAATCGCCACCATTATACTTGGTTATTAGTTTAGTGCTAAAAAGGGCTGCTACACTTGGTTGACTTCACAATTATAAAAATCTGTTGACTTGGAATTTCTTTGTTGACACACCATTAATTTGTACCTGCAACCCACTACAGGAGGTTCTGGAACAGTATCAACCAAAGTGAACAAAAGTCTCCCAGGGGCAGCCATGCAGATGCAGCACACAATGTAAACACATGCCTTTTAGCATGACTCTAGAAATGTGGTTTGCTTGTTGTGTCGTCTTAAACAAACTGTCTCATGTAAACCAATACATTCTTGCCAGAACTGCAAAACCTCCACCCCATTACACTTTAAACTGGTGCAGTAGACAGTCAGCATTCCATTCCACCTTAAGAATGCCCCCCAAAAACCATGATAATTTCCACCTTAAAAGCCTCTTTACATTAAACAGTGCTCAGTTTACATTAAGACATTTTCCTTTGTGCTCTAGCAACTTTGATTTCTCAGTACCACCTTAAATAAGTGAATATGCGAGGCTTTTCAAGCTGTTTACTCCTTAATTTGTTTACAAACACACGTGCACCACAGAAAAACATGAATCCGCCTCAATTTCTTTAAAACAAAACGTATTTACAGCTTTTAATCATGTTAATCACCTTTTCAAACGTCGCTATGCCTCACTTTATATAAAACACAGAACCCTTGTTTACTTCTTTTAATCTTTACATAGGCATCTGTACTTCTATATTTTTTTTCAGAAATGATGTGCTGTTTAGGAGAGAAATAGCCAGCTCTGGCCCTGTTCTATCGTACTGCTGTTTCTAAACTGCCTCCACCTTTCAAACACAAGGCCAATATTTCCTCTCATTTTACTCACTCTCTGGTCATGGAGATTTTTTAGAAGGGCAATGGGGCTTTTTGGGTCTGGTAAAATGTAACATTAACTCTGTTCACTTGGTCATTTCAGGGCTGCACAACACTGTTTGTAGACCTAGCAACGCAGTTGGTTTGGACTGTAATGTAATTAGATAGAGGGCGTGATCACAGGAGCTGTGCTCCGGACTGGGCACTTCTCAAGAGAATATACTAAGATACTGCTTCAGCAATGCTGTGAAAGGCAGCCGTGTTTTAGCTTTGACTGTTTCTTTAATCCATGATCACACACCCTGGACATTTTATAACCAAGTACAGTAAATAGCTTACAGGTTGCTCCTTTATGTCTATTCTTATTAACCCCTTAAAAGTTGACAAATTGGTGGGGGGGACAACATTCAGTGCACAACATGTACATGCAGTGGACAACACTGATTTAGAAATACTCAAGGATCTTGTGTGCTTTTATGATCTTGTTTGTGGAGACAGGAAGAAAACTTCACTGTCAGTCCTCCCACTCTCAGCCCACTCAGACTGCAGCATTACCAACCTCAAGGGCTATTCCACTTGCTCAGTTGTTACGAGAACATCCGTTCAATAAGGACAAGCCCGAATGACCCAGTTCTAAAGCAGCGAGCAGCTAAAATCACATTTTCTGATCAAGTTCCTGCAACAATGCCTGAGGGTTGCATCAGATAAGCAGGAAGTTGATATAAAGAGGAAGTCAGTATGTCGTTTGCAACTGACAGCAAGTTACAGCTGCTTCAGTGCACAAGAAACTGAACCATAATGCAATGGGGCTGAAATACTCATTTACTGGCACCACCCAGGTTGCATGTACTTGGAGAAATTAGAGAATTTGACTATTTACATAATCAAATATTGAGCAACCATTTGGGAACATTTAGCAGCTTAAATGACTGAAATCAATGATGTTAGAAAACAATGTTTTAAGTAGAAGTTTAAAAAGGCATTCTTAAGGTGGAGACCAAAACTCTGGCCCAAATGCATGGCATATTCCATAAATAGTTCATATTAATTCCTGAAATCCAAAGTGTATCACATCATGTAATTTGAGATTTCTCTGAACCACAGCATGACTCAGACCCATCGAACAGTTTATGCAACAGTTGTCAGTTCTCCCAGATGCGGCCTCTTGTTGATACACATTTGTTACTGTTACTAACCTTCTTGAAAGACGTGAGCAGCTTGACGCTAACAAATCCGAGCTTATTTCGCCGGACGTGTTTGAGCAGGAAGGCATCGTGCTCCAGGTTCTCATCCGACAAGTAGTACTCTATCTGAGTTACGAGTTTCTGGGTCAGCTCAGGGTCTGGTGGCTGCCAGCTCTCCTCTTCCAGCTCCCCTCCACTCGTGCCAGCACCGCTGAGGGAGAAAGACAGGAAAAGTGTGGTGCTTTAGCTGTTACCTGACCATTTTCCAAAGGCTATTCACGACACTTCATACTGTAACTTGAAGACCACTATTCATGAAATGAGTCATGTTTTGATAAGATACCCAGTATTTTGCCTTGTTTCAAGAAGTAGCATGTGCTAAAACACTCCTTATAACCTCAACATAAATGGGCAGGGCTGAGGTACTCTTGGCTGAATAGTCAGATCTCGTAAAATGAAGTCAAAGCCAGCACCACTACTCAAAGCATTAGTATCACGTTAAATGCAATGACATTTGATTCTAAATAATTTTGGGCCACTTCTGTTGACATTTTCCAAATGGCATGATATACAAGCACACAGTGGAACGAGAAAAGGACCTTCCTTCAGGGCCTCATTGCAACAAGACCAGGCTTGTGCTTGTTGAACCACACTGTACAAATTACCAAGCCACAGGCAGCAGTAAGAGCAAGGTTCTCAGACCCAGATTAATCCTAGGTCAAGTATAAATGGAATTAAATTGTGGCGCATTTGATGTTACAATTTAGCCTAAGTGTTTAATCAATAGCAACAGAACCAGCCAAAGCGCAACTCAACACTAAACATACACAAGGCTGTACTTGTCCGATAGTAAGACAAGGCTGAGAGTAGTTTCCATTTTAAAACACCTGTCAGGTTTATTATGCTGACCATGTAGATATTATAGGCATATATCATAGACATCCATTAAACCCACACATTTAGTGCAAGTACTCTACATGTTGCTGAAAATGTTGAATAATTTAAACAAGATCCATAAAAAACATTCTAAAGCCCTATTCCGATGGGATTCGCTTTACATGGGGAGCTGGGTTAATTTTATTTTACCGAAGAGCCTCAGTAATGTTTATGGATAATGTGCAATAGATAAATCTTGGTAAAAATAACAGATTGGAGTGGCAAGTCAATTCATGCATCATCACAGCGTGCATCATGTACAGGAGATCTACTGTCACTACTGTTCTGAGAACAGCCCTCCCACCAAACATCAATTCATCCTTCAAAATAATGGGTGAGAAAAGGACTTTTTTATAACACTGATTATTAACACAATTTATTATAACTGTTATTAACCACCATTATAAATAGTTTGACATACTTTATTGAGTACAGCACACGTTCAATAAAACGTACAGTACCAAAGCTCTCTCCACTGAGTGATAATGTTTGTCCAGCAGCTGAGCTGTACTTGAACTGTATATTTTAATCAGTAAATGCTTCCTCCAGCATTTATATATTAATCTACCACAGGATAACTGAATATTCACTAAATATTTTTACTGCTTGTTTTACTTTAGGTAAAAGACTCAGGAATCTTTCCTGAAGCTGGAGCGTGCACCCCAGGAAAAAAAAAAAATGAGTGAAATGGTCTTTTCGGACAGGATTAAGACTACTGAGACACCCCTGTAACAACTACTTTACCCCACATCCGCAGTTAAAACTAATCCCCTCTGAATAGGGTTTAAGAGCATCACGGGAGAAGTTACTCATGCAAACACCTCAGATCTATAACGATCTTTATGCATTATAATGTGCAATGTGGTTCTTCCTTAAAATCCCATTTAGACTGAATCTGGGTCTAGAAAAACTGGCTCTTAATCTGTTAGTAATGTCCAGATCGATCACTTATTTCACAGATATTTTGGTGAATTTAAAAACACATTTTATAGCCTTGACACTGGTTTAAACCAGACAGAAGTTAGTCTTCCTTTGGCAGCAGTTATATCACACCAACACCCCGCCTCAGAGGCCTGTTAAGCTGACTGCCCCCTCACAGGAAAAAAAAAAAAATTCCTCCACACAGCCCACAATAACACCACAGAGTCCAGCCAGCATGGACCCACAAGCCAAGACCTTTTCCATCTGATGACAGTGAAGTGACAGGTTGAGCACATGGTGCTCCAGGGACATGCTGCTTTCCAAACATCCTCCGCAAATGGGGGGAGCACTCAAAACAATTCTGGCAATTCAACCCGTTTTCTATTAGCCAACAATTAAAAAGGGGCCCCGGTTGCCATTACTGAGGGGCTTGCCTACTTGATGGAGACAAAGTCAGGGAAATCAAATTAAACTGATGACTCATCGGCTTTGCGGCGTCCTCCTACGCCCTTTATATAAAAAAAAATAAATAAATAAAAAATAAAAAAGACTGGATGGAGCCGAATGAAACGATGCCTCTCGTTCAACAAGTGGAGCGATGAGCCGTGGCTGGTGAATGAGGCTGTGCAGAGATGTGGAGAAAATAAAGCTTGTCAGAAAAACCTCCTACACCAAACACAAAGACAACATTAGAGACGTAATTAACTGGACCGATGTGTCTGTCGTGGGCACTGGGCAGCCATTCGGAAGCATCCAAAAAAACAGCCGAAAGACAAAAACCTAAACCCTTTGACGCAACATGTGCGTGAGGAACGGGGGTGGTGTAGTGTATCCTTGGATAGAATTTCTAGTCTTATCCACCTGCTTTGGCATCTCTTCCTCAAAATAAAAAGGCATTAGCTAAAAATCAGGTTGTTTTTGAGCTAACAGCTGTGTTAGAACAAGACTAGTCCCCAAATAAAGTGCAGGTGTGCTACAGAAGTGCAGCTGGAGATTTCTGTAGCATATTTATAGTCAGTCACTTGCAGCAATGCATTATTGATTTCAGCAGTAGTGATAGTAGAGATTAATGATTTTAGGGAGAATTTTTAATAATACAAGTTATTTTATTTATAATTATTCTAAAATTATGTGAAATTTAAAAAAATAAGGTTCAGGACACTTCCCACCAGTCCTTCTGCCACTGTAATATTTACCAGATTTTAATAATGTCTGTCCAATTAAAATACAGCTTTTCCTTTTTGAAAATTTCCATTTTTTATTTCCCCATGTCCTGTGAAAATTGTTTTAAGAAAAAATGCTAATTCTCTTATTTTCATTTACAGAATAATGCAAGACTCAGAATAGCATGTCGAGATTTTAAAAAGATATACAATTTACTATAGAGATATGCGATATACAGTGCAAACTCATCTATGTTTATGATCAGCTAGGGAAATACAACTTCACAGCCCAGCACTAGAACTGGAAAAGCCCATCCTGGGCTGCATTCCTCACTAATCTAACGCACTTGTGACAACTTGCCAGCTCCCTAAATAAGCCAGGGGAGCACAGTCCTAAGACAAGCACCAAGCCAAGCCGGCATGACGCAGGGGAATTAGAGCAACAGGTTTGTGTGTCATTTCACCCTGAGCTAATGACAGCCAGCAGGCGTTTACGTCAGTAGGATTACAATACACTGTTGGGGCTGTATAGCATGGGGCCATATAGGAATGCCTCCCTGAAACATAGGGTGTGGAGTGGTAGAATGGTATGTCCTGTGGTATGTCATCCTACAACGCTTCATGAGGTATACCCAGCACATTTCAGCAAAACCTTGCACAAGATTGGGAACAGCTGGTATTGCTCCAACATTTACTGGCACATTATGCTTTTTCAAATCCAGAAAGTGGTCAAAATAAGGGCTTGGTCCAACATTACTCTCTTTCTCTTATATATAGTGCACTACTTTATTACAACAAAATGTTCTAAAACGTCCAATAACGGGGCATACAAACTATAGCTGAACCTCAGAGTGCAGTTCTTTGATATGTAGGGTGTATTTGGAGGCTGAAGCCATTGTTTTTATGGCATTCTTCTCAAGGAGTAGGGAGCAATGACACACGTTTAATAGACATTAAAAATATAAGCTTGTGTGTAAAGATATATACAATTTCCCCATAGTTCTTTTGTTCCTAAGAAGCTAAAGGTCTGGCATCTTTCAAATGGTGAAAATATGAAGGCCATGGCTGGAATAACACAGTATGAATAGTTGGACGACAACAATACTAGCTCTACTGGAAAAGCAGAATATGCCTGTACTAAAACTACTTAATGTTATATTCAGAAAAAAAGAAAAATTAGACTACTACTGCCTCCCTTCAATGAAGATATTGTTGATACACTAGGAGACATGAGTAAAATAAGCACTCAGTGCCAAGGTTGAGAATTTCCCGCTTTAAAATGACAAAGTTCCAAAGCGAATTTCAGACAAACAAGGTTTCTGAAGAACCTGAGGAACCAATCCCATCAAGCAGTGAAGGGGTGGACTATACAGATGTATAGAAATACTTCTGAAAAAACCACCAGTGTATTGAACTACTTCTGAAACAAAGGCATTACAGGGTATTTTTCTTGGATATAACTTGTAAAGCTGTCATTCTGGAGACGACCGTGATGTTTTAGGTGGTTTGACAGATGACCAGAAGAAGATTTTAAACAAAGAGGAATTGTGCAATTAAACAAACAAAATTCACATTGAGACTTTGACGATAGCCTGCGTTCAATAAGCTCAGACAGAACCCGTAATGTAAAAACCCCAAAACGATTATCAAAACGGTTAAATTGACTATGAGGTAGTGTTCACACGGCGTAAACGTTGGTTGACGTTTTCAAACGTTTTTAAACCATTAAAGCAGGGAGCTTTAGGGTATTTTAGGCAAATGTATCGACCATATTCACACAGTAGCTCAGTGTTTTGTTTGTTTTTTGCCGCGTTTTTTTGAGGACAAATGTCCACAATGTGGCCCGAGAAAATGAAGGCAAGGGATAGTGAAAGTTACATTAGCACTTACAGGAAGTTATACGAGGTTTTCCTACAACAGCGAGATTTTAGAGTAGTATAATTAAAGGCATTCGTGGACAAAAGCTGCAGTATTTATCTATAACTTAGGGCCGTTTACACTCGGGTTTACCAGGTTCGTGACGCTCGTACAGGTTATGAGTACCTGGACTTGTCGTATCTAGCCGTCTCGTCCTCGCTGCAACTGCCCGCGGGTCTGCCGATGCTCTCCAGTGGCTCCTCGTCATCGAGCTCCTCGTCCTCCGCCGCCTGGATGGCCACGGTGATGGTCACGCGAGTGGACGGGTCCCCGGGCTCCATCTCCGGCTCCGTCTGCGGCTCCACGGCGCTCATGCTCGTGCGGACGGCCTGCCACAGCCCGCGGATCGCCCTCCACACCGAGCCCGCGGGACTGCAGCAGGCAGCGGGGCGAAGACCAGGAGGAGGAGGAGGAGCAGGAAGATGAGGAAGAAGAGGAGGAGGCAGAGGAGGAGGAGGATAAAGAGGCTTTGCGCCTTTGAGACGTGGCGAATGGTGGAGGTGCTCGATCCCGCCCCACCAGCACGAGCCCGCCTGCAGCCAAGAGGGAGGCAGCAGGAACGAGAGCACGCGCAGGAAAACCTTCACCAAAGCCTGCATGCTTTCACACTTTCTTTTGTGTGGATTCGTTAGATATATATATTTTTTTGGGGTCTTACTTTGGCTTTTCTTTCACACATTGTATTTAGGGTTTGTCTCTGAAGCCTGGGCCGCGGCCCTTTGCACGCACATATATATACACACCTGCTGTAGAGCATTGGCACGTGCAGGCAATCAGGCAGCATTGCATGCACAAGACAAAAGGCTCGACCCACTTGCTGCTTAATGCAAATTGCTTAATAGGCTTTGGCACTTGGGGATTTGCTTTTGGGCCTGGGACAAAAATAAAAGCCCAGTGCAAAGCTACACAGGTGCAAATATCCACTAAAATGTACAATAATGGTTTTATCAATGGCCTTATTATACACACAAAGGTACAGCATTAGTGCAAATGTAGCCACAGATGTACAACAATGGTGTTATTTTACAGAAATGTACCCACAAATGTACGACTGTGATCTTAAGACACCCAAAAGGGCACAACAGTGATCTTAACATAGCCACAAAATACAATAATGGTTTTAATATACCTGTAAGGTACAACAATTATGTTATTTTACCCACAGATGTACAGCATGGAAAGTACCATGAAAATGATAATAATAGAATTATATATATATCCACAATGCATAGAGTCAGTGCCTTAATAAAAAATATTGGTGGGTTATATGCATGGAGTTGTAAGATAAAATAGTCCCAAGAAATACTATCAACATTATATATTATTCAGAATATGTGAGGGGTCATTACTCATAGTGAATGTTGCAAATATAGTATAAATATTATTTTTGTGTTTTTGAAACAAATCCCGGTTCCTGTTATTACCATTGTACTGCAATCATAGGGAGTAAGGGTCTTTCATCTGCCCCCTCTAGAGGACTGTTTTCATTTTGAGGACTGATTGCAGAAATAAAAAAAGCCCCTTTCAAGATCAAGTACCAAACCAAGAAAAACTAAAAACACTCAGGCTAGTGTGCCAAGTACTCCATTCATAAATATGCATGTGCAGCCCAGTTCTTAATTGTGAAGCTGAGTGGTTCTACTGAATACAGTGGTTTATAGCTGCAGCCGAGGTGCTGACGTGTGTTGACTGCCAAGACCAAGAAAAAATCTTGGTGACTCATTCATGCTCTAACCCCAAGCCTGTCCACTTATTGATGGGTCTGCTTCCAAAGACATGAGGCACTGGTTGGATGATTGCAGGTAGAGTCCGCTCCTGTGTGACCTGCATCCTGATGTGCAGAAGGAGGGGTATTACAGAAAGATAGATAGATAGAGAAACACAGACACAGCTAAGCAAAAGGTTAATGCAAGCAATAAAAGAATTCTTGAAAATAGATTTGCATGCAGCTTTTTCTGTATGTGCACTGTGAAGTTTAACTTTATGTAAATGTGACAAGCTTAATTAGTGAGTGTTTCTGGACAAAGACAGCTCTTTTGTCAGTGCTCTATTTATTCATACAAGTTGGCTGGAGATGCTTCATCGACTCCCTCCAGGCCCAAGATTGACATGTTGATCATGACAGAAGGAAAACACACAGTCAAAATCGGCAGTTACTGACCACTGGCAGTTGTACTTTTGTCTTAGTGCAGCACATGCCATGTTAGCTAAAGGTATCATTCTTTGACCCCAACTTCTGCGTTCAAATCTCCAATTTGTTGGTGTGTTGCTTGGCTATATGTGTGTGAAAACGAGGGTGGATGGGGGAGGGAGTGGAGCTCTGACTCAGTCAAGATATTTATAGACTCCTGCACCCAAGAGAGATCAGCCAAATCCCCATGTATAATACATTACAACAGACAAATTGCACTGATCCCTGTGTCTTAGGAATGTACATATATATGCTTATCAACAAGAGAGAGTGGGAGCATCTGCATGTGGATTTGTGAGATTTTAGATATTTGCCCTCAGAAGAGTTCCCTCTCCATGTGTGTAGAGCACTTGATGGATGAATAAATATATTTTATATTATTCATAAAGGTTCATATTTATATATAGCTATGCTTACTTAAATTTATTTCAGGCATCATGTTTTATGATAGACAATTAGACCTACTGCCCCCTGCAGGGTGTGTTCCTTGCGCACAGTGATTCCGGGACGGCTTCGGACCCACCATGACCCTAAAATGGATAAGCGGTTACAGACAATGGATGAATGAATGAGTCCTAATGAGTAATGACTTAGCAACAAATCATCAAATCATTGGCTTTTCAAATGCAAGTATACAAAGTGCTTAAAATATAATGGACTTATATTAAGGTTTGTATTTTTCAGGGATAAATCAATAGACAAATTAGGGGGTATTCCACAAAGTAGGATTTCTCAGTTAGCCAGCTATCATAAAGGAACACTAGGTAAGACTGGGGCAGCAAGTAGTGTAATTAATTACAGCATGGTAATAAATTATTGGAGAGGGGGGTGTTTTGGTTTCGTACACTCCAACAAAATTTATATAGTGCTGTTATTGCAGTGCTGACCCCTTTTACAAGTCAGTGAAGCATCACAAAGATTTTATAGCTGTAATTTTAAGGTAAAAAATTATGTAATGCTCCTTTAAGCCCAAAATTGAGGAAATTCACTTAAGTTAACAGGTTTAACGGTAATTTTCATTTTCAATTTTCACACTGTAATAATTTAACACTCTCAGTGTTAACACTAATAATTTTGATTTAACACTGGAGAATTTGCTGTGTATAGACAATGTGTTGGTGTTTCCAAACATAGCTAGTTATCCAAATTAATGTCACACTTAATTAAAATCACTGTTAATGTAAAGCCCTACATATGGCCACAAATAAACCCTATGTCTTTTTGGAGCTATATTTTTAAGATTATTTAAAAGCCTGGAATTTGAGCTACCCGTAGAGGTAAACAAGTCTTATATCTGGTGTTTGTGGGTGTGCAAACGAAGAATAATGACACTTTTCGAAGCTAAACACACCCATTTAATGGAGGGTCAATGACGCTGGAATCCAGTAGCAATTTATTACGAGAACATCAGCAAAAAAAATATGTTAGAGCTAACGCCCAAAACACACATATCCCTTCTTCCAGGAACCATTCACTGCTCGGTGTTTCTATTCGGAGCGCTCGGTAGGTGAGGCACGGCGCGCCTGGTCGGTAACCAGTGGTTACCACTGGGTCGCAGATTGAGAGAAACGACAGCGGTGGTTAAAATAGTGATAGAAATGTCAAAAAAGGCCTCGAATATAATGTAAAATGGCGGTTTATGTTCTATCTTAATTTGTTTTAGACAGTAGAGCAAGGTTCAGAAAAGTTCAGAGAGAAACACGGCCCAAATACTGTTTTAAATACGGAGAATAAGCGAGGGGTTGCCGCTCCCAGACATTTCTCAAGTCAGCACCTGACTGGTTCTTCATTTCTGCATTTCTTCTGAGCTGAGTTATTCCGACTCTCGAAATGCGCTCTCACAAACAGCAAGGCAACTCCCCAGGACGCTTTTTCACACCCACGGTAAGAAGTGACCGCAGTGCTGTGATGAAATCCTGCCTCGGGAGCTGAACAATAGCTGAGGCATTAAGCTGAGTCAGAGAAAGAGTCCAGTATATAACTATCAGCCAGACTCTGAACCAGATACAGGCCACTTACCGCCCTCCATATATTGCAGTAAAAATAAGAACATGTGATTAGTTAATTCTCTTGAAGGGCCCTCAAATGGAAGGCGGCTATTTAACTGACAAAGCACACAGCAGAGATATCTAACTATAATATTTCAACTGCTTAACTTGATATTCAACACACTCCAAGTTAAGACGGTCAAAATAAGAGAGAAAATGTGTATATCAAAGTTAATATATTTTGTGTCACTACACTATAAGCAGGTGGATGATAATAATAAAACCAAGCATCACCTTTATTAATCCCCTCTGTGGAAACTGATTCCATATATTCTTCACACACTAACATAAGTTAACACACAACTGGAGCAGCCAGCTGCCAACCACCTTAGTGCCAAATACAGTATTAGAAATGTAACACCAGGTACAGCAAACGTTCAGCTTTACAAGCAAAGTCATGGGTCATGCCGGAATCACCAGTTGGGGGCACCAGTCCTTCACAGGGCGACACACTCACATTCACTGCAGATGTGAGTAGCAGACACAGCAAGAACACAGCAAACTCCCCACATAGAGGGTCACCCAGAGCAGGGCTTGAACCTACGACCCCAGGACCCTGGAGCTGTGTGACTTTGACACTACCTGCTGCACTAACTGTGCCGCCCCTTCACACAAAATAATAATGAGTGTGACCTTTGAACCCTCAGACAGCATTGCATTGAAAAATCATCTTACTGGTTTGAAAGAAATTCAGAATACAGGGTTTTATTTAGGGCGGCACGGTGGCGCAGCAGGTAGTGTCGCAGTCACACAGCTCCTGGAGGTTGTGGGTTCGATTCCCGCTCCGGGTGACTGTCTGTGAGGAGTTGGTGTGTTCTCCCCGTGTCCGCGTGGGTTTCCTCCAGGTGCTCCGGTTTCCTCCCACAGTCCAAAAACACACGTTGCAGGTGGATTGGCGACTCGAAAGTGTCTGTAGGTGTGAGTATGTGTGTATGTCTGTGTTGCCCTGTGAAGGACTGGCGTCCCCTCCAGGGTGTATTCCTGCCTTGCGCCCGATGATTCCAGGTAGGCTCTGGACACCCCGCGACCCTAAATTGGATAAGCGGTTACAGATAATGGATGGATGGATGGGTTTTACTTAACGTAGTCCACCATTTCACCAAGACATGTAAACTGAAACCATACATCAACTCTATGCAACTCTAACACTGCCTTTGGGCCCAAGCTAATCTCATATGGTGCAAAAGACTGTTTAAATTTATGCTGTGGTCGTATTTCAGCTATTTTATATTAGGATATTAAAGTCATCAGGGCAACATCTTTTACTGGGAAGACAAATATTATATTTACAGAATTTCATTAATTCATTATTCATTATCTGCAAGCGCTTATCCAGTTCAGGGTCGCGGTGGGTCCAGAGCCTACCTGGAATCATTGGGCGCAAGGTGGGAATACACCCTGGAGGGGGCGCCAGTCCTTCACAGGGCAACACACACACATTCACACCTACGGACACTTTTGAGTCGCCAATTCATTTACCAACGTGTGTTTTTGGACTGTGGGAGGAAACCATAGCACCTGGAGGAAACCCACGTGGACACGGGGAGAACACACCAACTCTTCACAGACTGTCACACGGAGCGGGAATCAAACCCACAACCTACAGGTCCCTGGAGCTGTGTGACTGCGACACTACCTGCTGCGCCACCGTGCCGCCCCACAGAATTTCATATTTATATTAATTCATTAATTCAGTCATTCATTCATTAATTAATTAATTCATTTGGTCATTCGTTCGTTCACTCATTGTCTGTAAATGCTTATCCAGTTCAGTGTCAAGGTGGGTCCAGAGTCTACACAGCTATGGACAATATTGTACAGCCAATCAACCTACCAATGTGTGTTGTGGGTTTTATTATTTATTATTTATATATATATATATATATATATATATATATATATATATATATATATATATATATATATTTTTTTTTTTTTACAATATTGGAAATATTAATCAGTCAATTTAAATGGACAAAGAGGTAAACATGTCTACTCTAAAAATATGTGAATGTGAAATGTGAACCTTGCCCTATGGTAATATATTTCACACAAATACTAATCAACATTTCCCTATGTAATAATCAAAGCCCTGTCCAGGGGGTCTTGTTGCCTTGCGCCCAATGATTCCGGGAAGGCTCTGGAACTGCTGTGATCCTGATCAGGATGAAATTGGTACAAATAATTAATGAATGAATGGAATGACAAAGAATTCATCCTTCTCATTGGGGCTTAATAAGTGTCTTAAAAATGTCGTTGTGGATCCCACAGGTCAACAGCTACAAATTGCACATTGCGGCCGTGAAGTCCTTATTACCGGAGAGAATTTTACAGAGACCTGTGAGTATATAGATCATCAAGTCTGTATTTACTTATGGTGATGTTTTCTAGAGTGCAAGTAAGGTATTGGTTAGAAAGATAATGAAATGCTGAGGTTGTTGTGGGTGAATAAGTCCCTGTTTAATCTTCAAGCCCTAAGTTATTCGTCACCTTATTTACTTCACAGTTTGACTTGCGGTTTTCAAAGGACTTGACAAAAGCTAACGTGGATGTCCTGAGAGCTAATCCTCCAAGGCAAGGTATTATGTCACACAAAGAATATGGGACAAAGCTTGAACAATGATAGATTATACATCTTATGAACATACGAATTATGTGTTGTTGGTTTCTTTCCACTTTACCTTCCTTATCACTCACTTTCTGTGCTTTTTATGTAGACAACAGGCTGCCTGTATATTGTAGACCCCTCCATGTCCCTGTGCTGGCTTTAATGAATGAGTTTGTGGGTCCAGGGCGAGCTCTTTTGCCCCCTCCAACAACAGTCCCAGCTGGACTATTTGGGGACTTTGGGGCCCAAGCACGCAGGGGCAAAAAACAACGAAGTACATGGAGTGCAGGGGCAATCTATTCCCACAGCAAAGACCCTCTCATTCCACATTCTGTCAGTAAGTTAGGAGAGTTTCTCGGCTGGAAAAGAATGTTTGCTTAGTCCTTTACAAAGCCTCTGTATAAATGTTGTATTTGAAAGTGCTCTGTATTTAGCTATACCTCATTCCCTAAGCTATAGAGATAACATTATTATTTTTCTTCTCCAGATGATGAAAGGTATCCTCCAGTGTTTCCAGTTTCTTTCTGCTCCAGAGACGACTGTTCTACCAGTCTGGAGAGACTGGAACTGGATTGGTATGTATAGTGAATGATCACTTGGTTAAGAACCTCTACCTTGTATCTACACTCGTTCATTTTATCAGCTCCACTGACCATACCGGAGCACTGTGTGGTCAGTCTGTTTCTCTGCATACTTTTTTATCCCCATTTTACCCTGCTCTTCAATGATTAAGGCATCCAAAGCCTAACACAGAGCATTTTTTTGGCACTGCAATGACACTGATATGGTGGTGGTGTGTTAATGTATGTTGTGCTGGTGTGAGTGGATCAGACCCCGCAGAGCTGTAAACCCTCAATGTTACTGCTGGACTGAAAAGAGTATACCAACCCCAAAATATCCCACCCAGTGTGGGCAGCATCCTGTGTCCAGTGATGAAGGGCTAGAGGACTACCAACACAAACTGTGCAGCAACTAACACAAACTGCAACTACTGTTTCTGAATTTACATCTACAATATGGACCCGTGATGTAGGGTGTGTCAAATAGAAGAAGAAGAAACGTCTTTATTGATCTCTTTAGGAATATTGCTTCTCTGTGTTTACCCCGTGGTAGTTAACACACAGACACACAGCAGTGAGCAATTCTTCACACACACTAGGGGCAGCAAACACACACACAACTGGAGCAGGGAACTCCCAATAATCTCGATTACCCGGGGAGGAGTTTGGGTGTTAGGTGCCTTGCTCAAAGTCACTTCAGTTGTGGATGACATATTTTTTCTTGCCACTCCCAGGAATTGAATTGGTGACACCCCCAGCCGCAAACTTGTTTCTCTAATCTTAAGGCAACGAGTGAACACTGAGGGGACACGGTGTTCAAAAACTCCAGTAGCACTGCTGTGTCTGATCCACTCATACCAGCACAACACACACTAACACACCCCCAGCACATCAGTCTCACTGCAGTGCTGAGAATGATCTACCACTCAAATCATACCTGCTCTGTGGCGGTCCTTACCTTTGAAGGGCAGGATGATATAAGAATAAGAAAGTACGTAGAGAAACAAGTGGACTACACCTTTTTCTATTGTAGGGCCAGTGAAGTTGGTAAGTGTAGATACAAGGTAGATGGTCCTAATCCACTGATCGTTCTGTGTAGTTTTGTCAGACTTGAGCTGTTTAAATAGATAAAATTATTTGCAATTTAATCTTAGGATAGTTTATGTATTTGATTAATATAATAATCAGAGCTGGCTGCTAACAGAACTGACCCGAATTTGGAGCAGCACAGCCATTTCACTCATCAGCCAATAGGGGGCAGCAAAGTTCCTGGGAAGAGCAGTGAACTTTCAAAGAAACAAATCTTCATTTTAACTAGGATTTTCAAAGTGCAATGTTATTATGATGAACAGTTTATACTGTATTATTTCTCAAAACCGACTCAAATACCAACATACACAGCTGCCAAAATATTATATTAAAAAAGAACTTTGTTGCATCATATCTCTCCAGTCGTGGTCTAATAGAATGCCCAAGCCTCTATGGGATGGATAACCTCCGCCTCCTCAACCTGCAGCACAACCTCATCTCTCACCTCCCACACCTGGCTCACCTGCCCCGTCTCGCTTTCTTTGATCTCTACGACAACCGGCTGACCGACATGTCTGCCATCTCCTCTCTTTCCTTGCTTCGAGTGCTTGTGCTTGGCAAGAACAGGTGTGTGTGGGCAGACAAACACATATACATTTGGAAGCGTGCTGATTGGAGTGCCTACATACATACGTAAAAGCATAGCTCACTGCACATACTCTTTAAAGGTTATGTCATTCTTTTTGTTGTTGTTGTTGTTAAATGTCTGTATTTTGGATGAAACAACGCAGTCTGAAAGTGGGCAAAGAAAATAAACAATAAATTCAAAAATACCAGTAAAAATTCCAAACTGCTTATGTATAGTACAATAAGCATTTGAAATTCTAATTTTTTGTGCCCCCTGGTGGCCAATGCTGGCACCCATCCAGGATTTTTTTAGGACTTCTCCTAGTGTGCTTCATTTTTACAGCTCTGTACCGAAATCAATAGGGAGGAGGAAGGTGGATTATTACCGTCTTCCAAAAGATACAAAAACTGAGCCTAGAGTAGCAATGACAGAGGCTTTATTACAGATTAGTAAGGCATCACAATGATTTTAAAGTATGAGATATTACCTAGTGTTACTTTAAAGGCTCAAATCACAGAGAGGCTAAATGTTTATCATCACTGTCCAATTAAAAACGTGTCTTCCAGCATAGTAATTGTTATTGGTATTTTTAAACTGTGTGAATTACACTGCTGTGTTCAAATGATGCAGTAAACAAAAATGGAGGTACATGTTTTTTAATTGGACAACGACGATATGGGGCATTTTTAAACCTTTCCCAGTTCTTTTACTCATCTACAGGACCACCACTTATATCCAAGCTCCCTCTTTCCCTCTAACACTTTGAAAAGCTTTCCTAATTGCAGTAAAATGCCACCAAGATCAAATTGCCCAGGTCTGCCCTCAACCTCCAGGGCTACACACCATGACCTTTTAGCTCTGTGGTGCCCAGCTGCTGGCTCTGCCTCTTAACGAAAGCATGTCTCAGATTTAAGTTTCTACTGGCATTTCCGCCCCATTGTAACGCTGCTCAGCTCTAAATTCTTCTCTCCGTACAAAGCACAGTCCTGTCCAGACAATCCCTGGAGGGTCCCACACATGCATAGCAGCCTGCCAACCTTCAAATGCCAGTGGATGGATTGAATCATTCTGCTGTTCCCATGTATCTGTTTTCTAAATTTTGTAATCATCAGCATTTAATTAATATAAAATGAAAATTGGTGGTAGTAAGGGGCTGTATGATGGGTATTTTGCTGTTGCACATAACAATACGCATTTCTGAAACAGTGGAAGCATGTATCTCCAATAATAGTAACTTTACTGGAGAAGGAGAAAACCTTACATTTCAGTAGAACTTAATGTAAAAGGATTTTACACCAAGTCATTATGAAGCAATTCTTTTGGTCCATTCATCCTGAAATTTTAACACAATGTGAAGGACAGCTGTTCAAGTGACATGGTAAATTAAAAAGAATTGGCAAAAATGGACGTACATTTACAGTGATGATATGATCCATTAAGAGCCAAGCATTAACCAATTCTTTATTGTCTTTCAGGATTCAGAGAATATGTGGCCTTGACAATCTGACCAGACTTGACGTGCTGGACTTGCACAGTAACCAGGTATTGATTTCAATATTGCTTTTTGATTATGAGTCCTGTATTTTTGCGAGCCGTGCTAAAGGTCTTCTCCGTGTGCAGAGTACTAGCCTGTAACCCACCTGCTGCCGGACTGAATATGTGACATTTAGAGGCTTTGACCCCGCATAACAGTGGCAGCTGAGGGGGACGGTGCTGATTGGCCATAGGGCGATGATGTCACGCTGTGAGGAAGTGGCACCTCCTCCGTTCTTTGACTGTTTCTACGTCACACACTGCGAGCTCCAGCAGAGACACCACACACCAGAGCTGATCTCAAAACAGCTACTGAAAATGACTCAGATTAGACCACAGCTCAGAGCAGCAGTAGGCCTCAGCCTTGTCATTAATGCTTAGAGGCTTTGTATTCCACAGCTTTGTACTGGTCTTATGCCGGGATGTAGATGGGCTCAGTGTTGACAAGCTCTGCTCAGGGGGCCATGTCTAAATCAGTTACTAACTCCTGGGGTCCAATCAGTCACAATGTTATGAGTAATTCCTAGACAATAACTGTATTTACCATTGCCTTTCAGGAAACAATCTTTTCTATGCTGATTAAAATGTTCAAGAGAAGAATATAAATAAGTGTTCCTAGTGATGTGGTCATCAGGAAAAACAAAACACTAAGCAGTGCTCAACATAATACTTTTTCAAGTGGTATATTCCTATTTTAATCTGAAAGAATGAGGGCTTGAGTAAAATTACAGTTTTTTAATCTGATATTGCAGTTTGATGTAGTGGGCTGCGATGAATATTTCTCACTTGTTTTCAGGCCCAGTCACTGTTGAATATAGCTTAGCTACCACTTTGTAGCTAATACTGGTTTAGATTAATATTAATAGAATTAATTGAATTGAATACACTTTATTTGTCTCCACGGAGGCAATTCATGCTGGGCCCACAGACATTATAAAACAGCAGACAACAGACAATAACAAATATTTAAATCACTAGAAATAAAACCAATCCGAACAAATAATGAAGATTGTCATTCACTAGTCTAATGGCTTCGGTACAAAGGTTGCTCTCTGTCGCACAGTCCGACATCTAGGACAATGGTACTGACAACCACGAGGCAACAATTAAAAAACAAAATATAAGGTGTGTGATGGATCATTAATGATAAAACATCCTTTTCAAAGTTGTTTGTCTGTGCAAAGAAGCCAGTGATCTCAGTGGAAGGCCAGTGATTTTGGATATTAAATGCTGGAAACAATATTTGTTTTTTTTTTAGATTCAAGGACTGGAGCCAACAAATTAAAGAGAATGAAACAACACTCTCAATAAAAGAGCAATAAAAAGTGAATTAAACAGACAGTTTGACAGAGAACGACTTAAGTTTCCTGAGAGAAAATATACGTTGCTGGCTTTTTTTTAATCCTCTGTATTATCCTTACATTTTAATCCAAAGGTTGTCCCCAGGTACTTATAGGAACTAACTCTCTCTACAGCCTGTCCATATATGTAAGTATCTACAGGGTGGGCCATTTATATGGATACACCTTAATAAAATGGGAATGGTTGGTGATATTAATTTCCGGTTTGTGGCACGTTAGTATATGGGAGGGGGGAACTTTTCAAGATGGGTGGTGACCATGGTGGCCATTTTGAAGTTGGCCATTTTGAAGTCGGCCATTTTGGATCCAACTTTTGTTTTTTCAATGGGAAGAGGGTCACGTGACACATCAAACTTATTGGGAATTTCACAAGAAAAACAATGGTGTGCTTGGTTTTAACTTTATCCTTTCATGAGTTATTTACAAGTTTCTGTCCACTTATAAAATTTGTTCAAAGTGCTGCACATTGTGTTGGATTGTCAGTGCAACCCTCTTCTCCCACTCTTCACACACTGATAGCAACACCGCAGGAGAAATGCTAGCACAGGCTTCCAGTATCTGTAGTTTCAGGTGCTGCACATCTTGATGGTATGGTGTGGTATATGGGGTACAAAGATAGTGGGGCCATTCTTCATCAATGGAAACCTCAAGGCCACTGGATATGCGAAATTGCTACATGATGATGTGTTTTCCTCTTTATGCACTGAAGCTGGCACGTTCCCTGAGTTTTTCAAGCAAGATGGTGCACCACCACATTATGGGTGTCAGGTCTGAGCATTCCTAGATGAACAGTTTTCTGGAAAGTGGATTGGACATTGTGGGTCAGTTGAATGGCCCCCAAGGTCTCCCAATCTGACCCCCTTAGACTTTTATCTTTGGGGTTACCTGAAGGCAATTGTCTATGCTGTGAAGATATGAGATATGCAACACCTGAAACTACGGATACTGGAAGCCTGTGCTAGCATTTCTCCTGCGGTATTGCTATCAGTGTGTGAAGAGTGGGAGAAAAGGGTTGCATTGACAATCCAACACAATGGGCAACACTTTGAACACACTTTATAAGTGGTCAGAAATTTGTAAATAACTCATGAAAGAATAAAGTTATGTTAAAACCAAGTACATCATTGTTTTTATTGTGAAATTCCCAATCAGTTTGATGTGTCACATGACCCTCTTTGCATTGAAAACACAAAAGTTGGATCCAAAATGGCCAACTTCTAAATGGCCGCCATGGTCACCGCCCATTTTGAAAAGTTTCCCCCCTCCCATATACTAACGTGCCATAAACAGGAAATTAATATCACCAACCATTCCCATTTTATTAAGGTGTATCCATATAAATGGCCCACCCTGTATATTCAAGGGTGGCAGCTTGGAAAAGTCAGTAATCATCTCCTTTGTTTTAGAGATATCAATTTCACAAGTATGAAGTGTCACACCATTCCACAAACTCTTGCAAAGCTGGACCATGATCTTGATCTGAATCAGAGGGCCAAGACAGCAGAGCAGTGTCATCAGTAAATTATTTATAATAGGATGATTATTGTGAATACTCCTACAAGATAAATGGTAACTGAGACAACACACACCCTTGAGGTGAACCAGTGGATATGAATAAAATATTAGAAAGTGATCCATTCACAAGTACTCTCTGTGATCTTTGAGTTAAAAAGTCCATGATCCAACATGTCAGCCTATACTCCAGTTTAAAATAATTTTGTTTCCAAATTAGTAAACACGGCTTTAATGTGTTAAATGCAGAAGACAAATAAATACAATTCTTGCTCTTGTTTTAGGTTCTTCAAGATGTATATAAAGTAAATCCAACAAAAACAATTTAGAATCATTCACCCCTCCCAGGGCGATAAGCAAACTGTAATGGATGTAACTGATACTGAGTAGCTTTAAGAATGTGAGAATTAACAATCTTTTCAAATGATTGCTACTGAGGTAAGAGCTATTGGACAAAATCATTCAAAACTTTATAATGATATACAGTGCTGTGCAATAGACACAGACCATTCTTCCTATATTTAAAGGAACACTAGGGTATATTTTTACTTTAAAAGTACATCTTCAAAATTAAAGTGATGCAGCACTGATTTGTAATAAGAAGAACAGAGCCGCAGTCTTTGACACTCCATGTTTAGCACTGCAGAATTTGCACTTTGCAACTTTGGGAGGAGGGTTGGTAACTCCCTTCCTTGATTTCAGAACAGTGCTGTGAAATTGAATTACACTCTGCAACTGTACGGGGAGCTCAGGAGCAACAATAACATATCTTACCTAGTTTTGCTTTAATCTGAAGAAACTTTCAAACGACCTCATCGTGACTGAATGTGTGATATCAAACTGGATGAAGCAGTTACATTAAGTGAATGAATTAATATTTCATGAGAAACAGAAAATGCAACCAACATGTACGACTAAACTTTTAAGTCATTCAGACTACACCTTAACTCAACTTAACTGCTGTTCTCTCTGGTGTGTTTACGTTCAGAAGCTCAGCGTATTTTAAAGTAGAATGATATTTTTGAGGAAAAATGACTGCTGTTTTGTATGTGGCTGAAATTGAACTTACCTGTAAGTTTTTATTCACCGTTTGAGTTACCAGGGAAGCTCATTTGTAACTTTACTTGTTTAGTTTTGTAGCACATTTGGTCAGTGTTTTTTTCCATGCAGTTAGTGATCTCCGTTAAGTAATCTGGAAAAGCAAACATAAGTCAATATTACCCATCTATGCAGTAGAAATAAAGCAATATCCTCATCCCTTTTCCTGATTCTCAATTTTTGGAGGTCTCAACATTGTCCAAATGCTGTGAGAGCGTTCAGTGAGAGAAAGCCTATCGCACCGGGCCAAGTCTCTTTGTATTTTTTTTTACCCATTTACTGACACTCTCAGACTTGCAAATGGTAAGGAAACATCCTGTGAAATTTATAAATGGTGCATGTGAATAGTTATTGGAATTGTGAATAAGAGAATAACCAGCCTGCATTTAAGATGTTAACAGAGATATTGTAATAAGTGAAAATGCTTTCTACGCCTTCCATTCCCTCTCCGTTTACTCTTGATAAACCTCTCTCTACCATTGAATCTTACCTATATTAGCATGCTTTTCCTCACTTCTTTTCCTCTATTCTTATCTCTGTTCCCTCCCTCTCAGTGAGTGCTGCTGCTTTGGTCAATTACATTGCTGTGTGACTGTAATGACTGCTCATTTCTCTGTCTCCTGCTCTCGCTCTTTTTCCCCTTCTCTCTCTCTCTCTCTCGCTCTCTCTCTCTCTCTCTCTCTCTCTCTCTCGCGCTTTCTCTCTACACCACTCTTCTCTTTTCTCTTTTCCTATGACTGACTCCTGAAAGCTGATTGACGACTAAAATCACATCTCTCTACTCGCTATACTGAGCACACTTGGCACTTTTGACTGAAGTGCACTCTGACTAAACACTATAGCCTTGATTAAAAAGGAGCCTTTTAATGCTGTTTTTGCTTTTTCTTCTTCTTCTTCTTTTTTTCTTCTAATTCTCTATTCCTTTGAGTTTGCCCCCTCAGCCCACACCTCGAGGTTCAAACAAGGCCCCTTGCTGCTAAATACTCAGTTCTTTCCACAAATCCCTACAACTCTGTAAAGGTGTGCTACACACTGTGGGCGTGAATCACATGTTGAGGCATTCAGAAAGTCTGCCCGGAGCCACTTTCCTTTGATACACAAATCTTTTGTGGTTGTACGGCAAGCACTCACACAGAAAGAACCCCTACATCTTCCCGAAATGGATGAAAACTGCTTTCAGTGTCGCTACATTTGATATTAGTCAGCAGAAAGAAAAACATAAAATGTTCCAAAAAAGCTTTTGGTGTTTATTTACATTGGTGACCACAGAAACACATGCAAATTCTTTTGTACTGCCAAGACAAACACCTCCTTGTTGACCTGTAACTCTAGCTCATCTGATGTTTATGAATAAGCTAGATTTTAAATAATATTTTGATGTGTTGCAACTTTAAAGAGATGGTTCTTCAAATTGTAATTGATACAGTTTTCCCACTTGTGACAGAAAGTGCTCAAACCACATAAGCATCACTGTATAAGACTAATTAAACAACATTAATCCTATGACACATATAATGAAAATCTCAGAAATAAGTGTACTGAGTAAAATGGTGAAAATGAGAACAGAGAAGAAAATTAACCAGGCAAAAATGATTGAAATCCAAGTCAGTAAATAAGCGATAAAAGTATTACTGCCATATACAAAGAGTCCTGAGTAAAACTGTGAAAATGAGAACAGATAAGAAAGGGAATCAAGCAAAAATAACCAAACTCCAGAGCTTCTGCTCTTTACTCATGGGCTCTCACACTGAACTGAGCTGTGGCTCATTCTCATTTAAAGTGGTAAATGTGTATAGCAGAGGTCTTCAAATCTGAATCTTGGATCTAGGTTCCAGACCGGGTTTTTAAAAGGCTGACTGGTATGTCAATATAGCTGCACACTACTAATGCACCTGACTGTCCACATTTAGTGTCACATCAAAGGTCCAGATTTGAACTCTGGTGTATAGTATGCCCCTTTTAACAATTTGACAGTTTGTGGTAAGTTTGCGATGATTTAAACACAATGCTAATTATTAGTGAGGTATACTAAATACTAAACATATTTTATGGTTTGGCTGATCAGCTATGTTTGGGGTGTAAGGGCTAAATGTAAATATTTATATTGCATTGTTTATCCACTATCATTTGAATTTTGTGGTCAGTAAAAACATCACTGTAATTTAGATGTTTAAGAATCCCCCAAGTGACTTTTTTGAGTTTTAATCTGACATCATCTTCATCCTGTGTGAAGAGGTTTGATGTCTAGTCTAGTGTACAATATGTTAATCTACACTTTTTAAGGTATTATTGTGTTAAATAAAAGCAGTTATTCATTATAATGAATAAAAGCAATAACAAACTGTTGAGCAGTGAACTTCCTGAGTGATTTGCTGTGCCTTTATTCAGTGGTTTTGTTGTGTTATTACTCGTCTTGTAGATCAGTAAGATAGAGAACGTGTCACACCTGTTAGAGCTACGTGTGCTGAACCTGGCAGGCAACTGCATCTCCAGAGTAGAGAACCTCCAGGGCCTGGACTCATTGACCGATCTCAACCTCAGACGTAACCGGATCTCCACTGTGGTAAGCACCTATACAGTACCATACACACAGTGAATTAACAACCATATACTTTATGACAAAGTGTGGCACATAGATAATATTTGCACTGCAGATGTAATACTTTTTATGGTATAAATATTCAAGAAATAAAAGCTAGGTGACATACCACCATGTGCCCACTTTTCCTTGAAAAGCGTACTCTAAATACAGACTAAATATAGAATTTTGCTGAAGGCAACAAGTAAATTTTCTAAACATTATGGCAATTCATTCATTGTCTGTAACCGTATATCCAGTTCCGGCGGGTCCAGAGCTTACACAGAATCACTGGGCGCAAGGCAGGAACACACCCTGGCAGGGGCACCAGCCCTTCACAGTGTGACACACACACATTCGCTCATACACTCACACTTATGGACACTTCTGAGTTGCCAATCCACTTACTACTGTGTGTTTTTGGACCGTGGGAGGAACCCACGTGGACACAGAGAGAACACACCCAACTCCTCACAGATGGTCATCCGGAGCGGGACTTGAGTCCACAACCTCCAGGTCCCTGGAGCTGTGTGACTGCCACACTACCTGCTGCGCCACCATGCCACCCATTTAGCTATTTCCTATTTATACAGCTATCCATATCTTTAAGATAGAATAAATAGTCTCTTTTTCTCTCTTGCTGGGGATTGTTCTTCTGTTAGATTTTGCCTCCAAATAAATTCAGCTATCAATTAGTATAAGTAAATTCTGTGAAAAATATTCGCCCTCTCCCTTCCTGGTGGATATCTTGCTAGAAAGTTATATATGTAACAACTAAATTGGCCAAGAAAGTACTGAAACCCAAAGGCTGTGTAATTGCTCCACCTGTACAGAGGAGGGTGATAGAGCATTACAGGAGAGCAAATACATTTCTCTCAGCACCAGCTCATGTTCACTGTAGAGGTAAAAGCAGTCCTGCTGCTTGTCTGTGTGATTCAAACTAGTCTATTCCAGTCAGAGCTATATTATTCTGACTAAGACTATCAGACTCGCACTGCTCTTAGATTAAATTCTGCCCTTTTCATGCATTTGTGTCTACTTTTGTTTTATTGTAACTTCAGTAAAAGTGGAATAGCAATATGACAAAATTATAATATTTTAATAAACTATCAGAAAAAAAGGTCTTTAACAGGTACAGTGTTGTTCACTAAGGGTACAGACAGCATTAATGTTCCTTCAAAGGTACAGCAGCGGTCTTAGACTCTTAGACTTGTGTTTCCTAAAGTTACATCACAGGGACCATTCTAGCTTTGTTTAAATTCAGTAAAAAAAGAAACAACTATTATAAGTACTTCTAAGGTAATCCTCATGAAAAATGAAGAGCAAAATAAAAAAAGCGAAAAATAGTTCTAAACAACAAAGAGATTAGTAAAATAACTATTTTTGTTTAATTGCTGAACAATGCAGTTTCATAAAACCTACTCAAACAAAAATAAATGACATCATTTTAAGTCATGGCCTATATATTCCAGATTCAAATACAGTTAGCGAATTACTGAATGTTGAGGTTAACTATCATGGAATCATCTTGTAATTTCCATTTCTTAAACAAATACTTGCAGAAGCCTAAAAATGCAAATTAGCCTGCAGTTAAAATAGAATGCTTACAGAAAACCTGGCTCCAACAAGGGAGTAGTAATTTGAAACAAGGGAATGTATTATAAAACACCTTCAAGTGGGACATCCAAACCAGAATTTCACAGCAGACATTGAGTTCCCACTCAGCTGTATCTGAAATTAGATGCAAGTAAAAAAAATGGGAAGGTTATAAAAGGAAATCAGACAGATAGAACAAGGAAGATGTCATTATAGAAAACTATATGTTCTGAAATTAGAAAAAGCATAACACAATATAAAAAAGACAGAACTGTAGTATATGAGCAGAATGAAATGAGATTTACATGTAGAAAAGGAGATGATGCTGGAAATTTTGTCTGGTGCAATTTCAGTGAAACACACTTTAAATAAGGTGCTGCAAACCTTTCTTTTAGCAATGCCATAGAAGAACCACATTTGGTTCCATAAAGAACCATTCATGCAAATACGCTTAAATGATTAAAGACAACTGAGACTGAGTGATGGATATTTAATCCTTCAGAAGGTTCTTCACAGTCACACATTCCATAAACAAACATGGTTTTTTAACATGGCTCAAAAAGTGTATAAATAAAAGTATAAAGATGACTGCCTAAAGGAGACTCATATCTCCCAACTCAGTTATAATACAGAGTTGCAGGTCAGGAACATGACCAGGGGAGTCGGCAGTGTTTACATCCACAGTCACAATGTTGATGTACACTGAAATATACGCTGATGTACAGTGTACACTGAAATTTTTGACATTCTTCATTCCATAGGATTGTTGAAAATAGGGTTGTTGATGGAGAGTTTTTTTTAGGATGATAACGCATCTGGCCACATAGCAAAGGGTGTTAAAGCCCCTGGGAACTCATTTTGGACTTTTGGGTTTTTTGTATAATGCTAAACTTGGGTGTTATGTAAAATATTCAGCAAAGTTTAAATAAAAAACACAAAACAGAAATATGATGAATCTCTCCTATAAAACCAGTACTGCTCTTCTCTTGATGTAGAATGGGCAGTCCTAAAAATGGGTAATGCTTACGTCAGTATTACCCTGACCAATCATAAGGCTACCATAGCCACACCTCCTCTCTGAGATGACGAGACTGGTGAGTTAAAGCTTAGCAGCCATCCTAGTGAGCGAACTAGCAGTCGAGCTATTCAGCAAGCTGTGGGGAGGAAGTGAAAGACATAAACAGAGCAAGCACAGAGCACAAAACGATACAGAATGAGCATTAAATGATTAAGTCTGGGTTGGCCAG
Organism: Hoplias malabaricus; assembly: GCF_029633855.1. Classification (NCBI taxonomy): domain Eukaryota; kingdom Metazoa; phylum Chordata; class Actinopteri; order Characiformes; family Erythrinidae; genus Hoplias; species Hoplias malabaricus. The sequence continues at coordinate 30,211,595 of NC_089810.1, forward strand.
AGATAGCAGCCACACTGGATCAGCGTGTAGAGCACAGTAGCAGCAGGGGAAAGCCCCAATTCGAAGATACCTAGAAGGTATCCCATTCGTTTTATTATATTAATAAAATAATCACACAAAACCACACCAAAGACACATAAAAGACAAAATACGTCCGTAGATTCGTACATGTATAATGCAAAGTCTACCCGCCTGTGCCTGAGAGTGTCTGAGAGCATAACTTATGTTGGACTAACAGAAAGAAAGAAATGTGAAAGGTCCTGCTGTGTTTGGAACTGTTGCTGGTCAGCTAGGCTTAAAGAAGTGACTTAACAAGCTAACCACCACAACACAGACAGTGTTCCAGTGAACTGAGGCTCAAATATCTGCCAGCACGAATTCCAGTGAACAGTGTTTGAAGTGTTTTGTCTGTATTCAGCAGGCTTGGTCTATCTTTTACCTGAATTCAGTGCTAAAGTCGCAGTTACGGTGGGCTAACTGAGCTTGTGGTTTTTTCCTCACCTGTTTTCAGCACATGACATCACCAGTTGCTGTGCTCTAACCGTACACCCACGTTGAGGCTCTCTTAACTGTACATTAATGAGCTCATTTGGTAATGTACTGACTAGACAGACACTGAACAGAACAGAAACTGGACATACCAGACACATCATAATTATTTTGAGATACCGTCCACATTTTTAAATACAGTGATATACAGTATTATCATTATGCCCAACACTAGTATTCACTGTGATTATTTGTTGTTGAGGTGTTGATCATGTTTTTCCTCAACTTTGAGTGATTCCATAAGGTTTTCCTTTACTTCCTCTAGAAGAATAAATGCCATTAATTCAAATGATTTACTCTTTAAAGTATGCTTCGTACCTGTGAGTCGTACCTGTGATTTCGAGTGTGGTGATTCCATCATCTTAGCCAAGGGTAGTAAACAATGCTTGAAAATGTTCATCTTGGGCAGGAGAAAAGAAAGCTCTTCTCTTGGTTCACGTCTGGGAAAAATGTTAAAGATTAGACATGTTTATTTTGGACATGGATTTGTTATTTGTTCCTGAAATCTCCATGATTCATGGGAGAGAGGGAGAGCAGTAAATAAAGTTGTAACTGAGTTGTTTTTCTTTGCTCTTCTAAAGTCATTATAAGACTCGTGTGGGCACACATCCTTAGATGCTCAGACATGCCTTTCCCTTACACTCCAAGCTTAGGGCATGTAATAAAAGTCAGACTGGAATCCCAGCAGTGGCCAATATCTGAATTTCCTCCTGGACCCTTAGAGCTGCAGGGAACTTCCAGTGTTAATGGAGATTTCCAGGAGTTCTATTAAAGGAAGGAAGAGTTACAAATACTACTTAGATGACAGCTTCATCTTCTTTGCCTGAATGCTGAAAACAGTGATTATATCAAAACTGAATTAAGGCCTTTACACACGTGAACCCAGATAAAAAAAAAAACAGTCTGAACACATTTGGTTTAACAGGCTTCACACACAGCTTTAGTTATTTTTATAACAAATTACGGTGGCGCAGCAGGTAGTGCCGCAGTCACACATCTCCAGGGACCTGGAGGTTGTGGGTTCGATTCCCGCTCCGGTGACTGTCTGTGAGGAGTTGGTGTGTTCTCCCCGTGTCCGCGTGGGTTTCCTCCGGGTGCTCCGGTTTCCTCCCACAGTCCAAAAACACACGTTAGTAGGTGGATTGGCGACTCAAAAGTGTCCGTAGGTGTGAGTGAATGTGTGTATTTGTGTTGCCCTGTGAAGGACTGGCGCCCCCTCCAGGGTGTATTCCCGCCTTGCGCCCAATGATTCCAGGTAGGCTCTGGACACACCGCGACCCTGAATTGGATAAGCAGTTACAGATAATGAATGAATGAATTAAAATACAAATAGAACTTTCATATTGTATTGACCTTGTTTAGAGTTTTCCCTCCTGTGTCAGTCCTTTCCAGATGGAGGAGCAGAGTTTAATCAAATATTCAACTAATTACACAATATTAGAGCTGGGAAGGTAGGGAGCTCATGGATTTTGATGTAAAGGCACAAATCTCTGAGCTGCCGGCTTTTGATTGATAAACAAAAAGCTTTTAAGGTGAATTTAAAGACTAGGATGATTATGCAGTGCATCGTCTGCATCTGTGTGTCTCCCTGCCCCTCTCTGAATGGTCAGTTTTTGGCAGGAAGCACATCGGCTGAGTGATGAGGTTATATTTTGTCTGGGACACTGTTGCTAAATATAGACCAGGCCATTCAGAGAATTGGGGAGACACAGAGACAGAATGAGAGAGAGATGGATGAAGGGAATTTCTAGCTTTGTTCTCCACCTCTGATCTTCCATCATAAGCAACCTCTGTTCTGATGTTTTGAGTCCGGACTCTGATCTGGAACCTAATGACACCAGACGTGATACACAAGGCTGTGTCTATTTTAGTTTGAGCCTCTAAGCCTGAATGACCTTGATGCTGTCATTGCCATCTGCAGGACTGGAATGGAAAAGATTAGAGTCCAGTGCACACACAGGGGAGTCGTCCGTTTGTCTGAAGTGAAAGTGGGAATGTAAAGCTCAGGAGATGAGCAGCTTTTTTACATTTAAATGCATACTCTCTCTCTCTCTCTCTCTCTCTCTCTCTCTCTCTCTCTCCCTCTCTCTCTCTCTCTCTCTCTCTCTCTATCTCTCTCTCTGTCTCTCAAAATGTAGTTGCTCAGGGGGTTTATTTTTTGGACAGATGAAATCTAGCCCTTCTAACAGACACACTCCCTTTAAATTTGGTCATTAAAGGAACATCATGTAAGGTTTGCTACTGAGATTTCCCTACATTTGCATTATTTTTACTGCACGTGCCTTAAATCAAAATTTCATAGTGCAAGTTCTTCAGTGCTGAGTGCAGTTTCTTCAGTGCTGAGTGCAGAGTTCTCTCTATCAAATTTTGAAGCTGATGATCTGATGAAAGGATGGTTGTATGTCTATTGGTTTATGGCTGTGAGATAACAACCATGTGCAAGTCAAATAGTGGACACCAGAAAAACAGTTGTTAAATTAACATTATGTAATATTTCTACCTTAAAATTACAGTGACGTATAGTTTAATGTCCATATATGCATATGTTATTAAATGTGCACAGTACATAGGAATGTCTTATTGTTCTGAATAGATATATATGCATATATAGTTTTTTTTTGTCTCCGTGAGTATGGGGTGTTAGGTTAAGCTTCTTTCCTGGAGGCGGCAGGACAGGATGTCCTTACAATTTACCTTTCTTTTCCAGAACAGGAAGTGATGTAAACAAAAGCTATATCATTTACCTTGTGGACACATTCATTCATTCTCTGTAAGCGCTTATCCAATTCAGGGTCACGGTGGGTTCAGAGCCTACCTGGAATCATTGGGCGCAAGGCAGGAATACACCCTGGAGGGGGCGCCAATCCTTCAGAGGGCAACACACAGACACACACACTTTTGAGTCACCAACTCACCTGGAGGAAACCCACGCGGACACGGGGAGAACACGCCAACTCCTCACAGACAGTCACCCGGAGCGGGAATCGAACCCACAACCTCCAAGCCCCTGGAGCTGTGTGACTGCGACACTACCTGCTGCGCCACTGTGCCGCCCCT